>NW_027327578.1:300000-398896 GCF_047675955.1 Chlorocebus sabaeus
TTGGAAGCCCATAGAGGGCTCTGGTGAAAAAGGAAATATATTCCGTTCAAAACTGGAAAGAAGCTTTCAGAGAAACTGCTCTGTGTTCTGTTAATTCATCTCACAGAGTTACATCTTTCCCTTCAAGAAGCCTTTCGCTAAGGCTGTTCTTGTGGAATTGGCAAAGGGATATTTGGAAGCCCATAGAGGGCTATGGTGAAAAAGGAAATATCTTCCTTTCAAAACTGGAAAGAAGCTTTCTGAGAAACTGCTCTGTGTACTCTTAATTCATCTCACAATGTTACATCTTTCCCTTCAAGAAGCCTTTCGCTAAGGCTGTTCTTGTGGAATTGGCAAAGGGATATTTGGAAGCCCATAGAGGGCTATGGTGAAACAGGAAATATCTTCCGTTCAAAACTGGAAAGAAGCTCTCAGAGAAACTGCTCTGTGTTCTGTTATTTCATCTCACAGAGTTACATCTTTCCCTTCAAGAAGCCTTTCGCTAAGGCTGTTCTTTTGGAATTGGCAAAGGGATATTTGGAAGCCCATAGAGGGCTATGGTGAAAAAGGAAATATCTTCCGTTCAAAAAGGGAAAGAATCTTTCTGAGAAACTGCTCTGTGTTCTGTTAATTCATCTCACAGAGTTACATCTTTCCCTTCAGGAATCCTTTCGCTAAGGCTGTTCTTGTGGAATTGGCAAAGGGATATTTGGAAGCCCATAGAGGGCTACGGTGAAAAAGGAAATATCTTCCGTTCAAAACTGGAAAGAAGCTTTCTGAGAAACTGCTGTGTGTTCTCTTAATTCATCTCACAAACTTACATCTTTCCCTTCAAGAAGCCTTTCGCTTAGGCTGTTCTTGTGGAATTGGCAAAGGGATATTTGGAAGCCTATAGAGGGCTATGGTGATACAGGAAATATCTTCCGTTCAAAACCGGAAAGAAGCTTTCTGAGAAACTGCTCTGTGTTCTGTTAATTCACCTCACAGAGTTACATCTTTCTCTTGAAGAAACTTTTCGCTAAGGCTGTTATTGTGGAATTGGCAAAGGGATATTTGGACGCCCATAGAGGGCTATGGTGAAAAAGGAAATATCTTCGGTTCAAAACTGGAAAGAAGCTTTCTGAGAAACTGCTCTGTGTTCTGTTTGTTCATCTCACAGAGTTACATCTTTCCCTTCAAGAAGCCTTTCGCTAAGGCTGTTCTTGTGGAATTGGCATAGGGATATTTGGAAGCCCATAGAGGGCTATGGTGAAAAAGGAATTATCTTCCGTTCAAAACTGGAAAGAAGCTTTCTGAGAAACTGCTCTGTGTTCTGTTAATTCATCTCACAGAGTTACATCTTTCCCTTCAAGAAGCCTTTCGCTAAGGCTGTTCCTGTGGAATTGGCAAAGGGATATTTGGAAGCCCATACAGGGGTACGGTGAAAAAGGAAATATCTTCTGTTAAAAACTGGAAAGAAGCTTTCTGAGAAACTGCTCTGTGTTCTGTTAATTCATCTCACAGAGTTACATCTTTCCCTTCAGGAATCCTTTCGCTAAGTCTGTTCTTGTGGAATTGGCAAAGGGATATTTGGAAGCCCATAGAGGGCTGTGATGAAAAAGGAAATATCTTCCGTTCAAAACTGGAAAGAAGCTTTCTGAGAAACTGCTGTTTGTTCTCTTAATTCATCTCACAAAGTTACATCTTTCCCTTCAAGAAGCCTTTCGCTAAGGCTGTTCTTGTGAAATTGGCAAAGGGATATTTGGAAGACAGTAGAGGGCTATGGTGAAACAGGAAATATCTTCCGTTCAAAACTGGAAAGAAACTTTCAGAGAAACTGCTCTGTGTTCTGTTAATTCATCTCACAGAGTTACATCTTTCCCTTCAAGAAGGCTTTCGCTAAGGCTGTTCTTGTGGAATTGGCAAAGGGATATTTGGAAGCCCATAGAGGGCTATGGTGAAAAAGGAAATATCTTCCGTTCAAAACTGGAAAGAAGCTTTCTGAGAAACTGCTCTGTGTTCTGTTAATTCATCTCACAGAGTTACATCTTTCCCTTCAGGAATCCTTTCGCTAAGGCTGTTCTTTTGGAATTGGCAAAGGGATATTTGGAATCCCTTAGAGGGCTATGGTGAAAAAGGAAATATCTTCCGTTCAAAACTGGAAAGAAGCTTTCTGAGAATCTGCTGTGTGTTCTCTTAATTCATCTCACAAACTTACATATTTCCCTCCAAGAAGCCTTTCGCTAAGGCTGTTCTTGTGGAATTGGCAAAGGGATATTTGGAAGCCCATAGAGGTCTATGGTGAAACAGGAAATATCTTCCGTTCAAAACTGGAAAGAAGCTTTCAGAGGAACTGCTCTGTGTTCTGTTAATTCATCTCACACAGTTACATCTTTCCCTTCAAGAAGCCTTTCGCTAAGGCTGTTCTTGTGGAATTGGCGAAGGGATATTTGGAAGCCCATAGAGGGCTATGGTGAATAAGTAAATATCTTCCGTTTAAAACGGGAAAGAAGCTTTCTGAGAAACTGCTCTGTGTTCTATTAATTCATCTCACAGAGTTACATCTTTCCCTTCAGGAAGCCTTTCGCTAAGGTTGTTCTTGTGGAACTGGCAAAGGGATATTTGGAAGCCCATAGAGGGCTATGGTGAAAAAGGAAATATCTTCCGTTCAAAACTGGAAAGAAGCTTTCTGAGAAACTGCTCTGTGTTCTCTTAATTCATCTCACAAACTTACATCTTTCCCTTCAAGAAGCCTTTCGCTAAGGCTGTTCTTGTGGAATTGGCAAAGGGATATTTGGAAGCCCATAGAGGGCTAGGGTGAAACAGGAAATAACTTCCGTTCAAAACTGGAAAGAAGCTTTCAGAGAAACTGCTCTGTGTTCTGTTATTTCATCTCACAGAGTTACATCTTTCCCTTCAAGAAGCCTTTCGCTAAGGCTGTTCTTTTGGAATTGGCAAAGGGATATTTGGAAGCCCATAGAGGGCTATGGTGAAAAAGGAAATATCTTCCGTTCAAAACTGGAAAGAAGCTTTCTGAGAAACTGCTCTGTGTTCTGTTAATTCATCTCACAGAGTTACATCTTTCCCTTCAGGAATCCTTTCGCTAAGGCTGTTCTTGTGGAATTGGCAAAGGGATATTTGGAAGCCCATGGAGGGCTATGGTGAAAAAGGAAATATCTTCCGTTCAAAACTGGAAAGAAGCTTTCTGAGAAACTGCTGTGTGTTCTCTTAATTCATCTCACAAACTTACATCTTTCCCTTCAAGAAGCGTTTCGCTAAGGCTGTTCTTGTGGAATTGGCAAAGGGATATTTGGAAGCCCCTAGAGGGCTATGGTGAAACAGGAAATACCTTCCGTTCAAAACTGGAAAGAAGCTTTCTGAGAAAATGCTCTGTGTTCTGTTAATTCATCTCACAGAGTTACATCTTTCTCTTCAAGAAGCTTTTCGCTAAGGCTGTTCTTGTGGAATTGGCAAAGGGATATTTGGAAGCCCATAGAGGGCTATGGTGAATAAGTAAATATCTTCCGTTTAAAACGGGAAAGAAGCTTTCTGAGAAACTGCTCTGTGTTCTATTAATTCATCTCACAGAGTTACATCTTTCCCTTCAGGAAGCCTTTCGCTAAGGTTGTTCTTGTGGAACTGGCAAAGGGATATTTGGAAGCCCATAGAGGGCTATGGTGAAAAAGGAAATATCTTCCGTTCAAAACAGGAAAGAAGCTTTCTGAGAAACTGCTCTGTGTTCTCTTAATTCATCTCACAAACTTACATCTTTCCCTTCAAGAAGCCTTTCGCTAAGGCTGTTCTTGTGGAATTGGCAAAGGGATATTTGGAAGCCCATAGAGGGCTAGGGTGAAACAGGAAATAACTTCCGTTCAAAACTGGAAAGAAGCTTTCAGAGAAACTGCTCTGTGTTCTGTTATTTCATCTCACAGAGTTACATCTTTCCCTTCAAGAAGCCTTTCGCTAAGGCTGTTCTTGTGGAATTGGCAAAGGGATATTTTGAAGCCCATAGAGGGCTATGGTGAAAAAGGAAATATCTTCCGTTCAAAACTGGGAAGAAACTTTCTGAGAAACTGCTCTGTGTTCTGTTAATTCTTCTCGCAGAGTTACATCTTTCCCTTAAAGAAGCCTTTCGCTAAGGCTGTTCTTGTGGAATTGGCACAGGGATATTTGGAAGCCCATAGACGGCTATGGTGAAAAAGGAAAAATCTTCCGTTCAAAACTGGAAAGAAAGCTTTCTGAGAAACTGCTGTGTGTTTTCTTAATTCATCTCACAAAGTAACATCTTACCCCTCAAGAAGCCTTTCGCTAAGGCTGTTCTTGTGGAATTGGCAAAGGGATATATGGAAGCCCGTAGAGGGCTATGGTGAAACAGGAAATATCTTCCGTTCAAAACTGGAAAGAAGCTTTCTGAGAAACTGCTCTGTGTTCTGTTAATTTACCTCACAGAGTTACATCTTTCCCTTGAAGAAGCTTTTCGCTAAGGCTCTTCTTGTGGAATTGGCAAAGGGATATTTGGAAGCCCATAGAGGGCTATGGTGAAAAAGGAAATATCTTCCGTTCAAAACTGGAAAGAAGCTTTCTGAGAAACTGCTCTGTGTTCTGTTTGTTCATCTCACAGAGTTACATCTTTCCCTTCAAGAAGCCTTTCGCTAAGTCTGTTCTTGTGGAATTGGCAAAGGGATATTTGGAAGCCCATAGAGGGCTTTGTTGAAAAAGGAAATATCTTCCGTTCAAAACTGGAAAGAAGCTTTCTGAGAAACTGCTCTGTGTTCTGTTAATTCATCTCACAGTGTTACATCTTTCCCTTCAAGAAGCCTTTTGCTAAGGCTGTTCTTGTGGAATTGGTAAAGGGATATTTGGAAGCCCATAGAGGGCTATTTTGAAACAGGAAATACTTCCGTTCAAAACTGGAAAGAAGCTTTCTGAGAAACTGCTCTGTGTTCTCTTAATTCATCTCACAGAGTTACATCTTTCCCTTCAAGAAACCTTTCGCTAAAGCTGTTCTTGTGGAATTGGCATAGGGATATTTGGAAGCCTATAGAGGGCTGTGGTGAAAAAGGAAATATCTTCCGTTCAAAACTGGAAAGAAGCTTTCTGAGAAACTGCTCTGTGTTCTGTTAATTCATCTCACAGAGTTACACCTTTCCCTTCAAGAAGCCTTTCGCTAAGGCTGTTCTTGTGGAATTGCAAAGGGATATTTGGAAGCCCATAGAGGGCTATGGTGGAAAAGGAAATATCTTTCGTTCAAAACTGGAAAGAAGCTTTCTGAGAAACTGCTCTGTGTTCTGTTAATTCTTCTCGCAGAGTTACATCTTTCCCTTCAAGAAGCCTTTCGCTAAGGCTGTTCTTGTGGAATTGGCAAAGGGATATTTGGAAGCCCATAGAGGGCTACGGTGAAAAAGGAAATATCTTCTGTTCACAACTGGAAAGAAGCTTTC
Organism: Chlorocebus sabaeus; assembly: GCF_047675955.1. Classification (NCBI taxonomy): domain Eukaryota; kingdom Metazoa; phylum Chordata; class Mammalia; order Primates; family Cercopithecidae; genus Chlorocebus; species Chlorocebus sabaeus. The sequence goes on from NW_027327578.1 coordinate 305,400, forward strand.
TGAGAAACTGCTCTGTGTTCTCTTAATTCATCTCACAAAGTTACATCTTTCCCTTCAAGAAGCCTTTCGCTAAGGCTGTTCTTGTGGAATTGGCAAAGGGATATTTGGAAGCCCGTAGAGGGCTATGTGAAACAGCAAATATCTTCCGTTCAAAACTGCAAAGAAGCTTTCAGAGAAACTGCTCTGTGTTCTGTTAATTCATCTCACAGAGTTACATCTTTCCCTTCAAGAAGCCTTTCGCTAAGGCTGTTCTTGTGGAATTGGCAAAGGGATATTTGGAAGCCCATAGAGGGCTATGGTGAAAAAGGAAATATCTTCCGTTCAAAACTGGAAAGAAGCTTTCTGAGAAACTGCTCTGTGTTCTGTTAATTCATCTCACAGAGTTACATCTTTCCCTTCAGGAATCCTTTCGCTAAGGCTGTTCTTGTGGATTTGGCAAAGGGATATTAGGAAGCCCATAGAGGGCTATGGTGAAAAAGGAAATATCTTCCGTTCAAAACTGGAAAGAAGCTTTCTGAGAAACTGCTGTGTGTTCTCTTAATTCATCTCACAAACTTACATCTTTCCCTTCAAGAAGCCTTTCGCTAAGTCTGTTCCTGTGGAATTGGCAAAGGGATATTTGGAAGCCCATAGAGGGCTATGGTGAAACAGGAAATATCTTCCGTTTAAAACTGGAAACAAGCTTTCAGAGAAACTGCTCTGTGTTCTGTTATTTCATCTCACAGAGTTACATCTTTCCCTTCAAGAAGCCTTTCGCTAAGACTGTTCTTGTGGAATTGGCAAAGGGATATTTGGAAGCCCATAGAGGGCTCTGGTGAAAAAGGAAATATCTTCCGTTCAAAACGGGAAAGAAGCTTTCTGAGAAACTGCTCTGTGTTCTATTAATTCATCTCACAGAGTTACATCTTTCCCTTCAGGAAGCCTTTCGCTAAGGCTCTTCTTGTGGAATTGGCAAAGGGATATTTGAAAGCCCATAGAGGGCTTCGGTGAAAAAGGAAACACTTCCGTTCAAAACTGGAAAGAAGCTTTCGGAGAAACTGCTCTGGGTTCTCTTAATTCATCTCACAAAGTTACATCTTTCCCTTCAAGAAGCCTTTCGCTAAGGCTGTTCCTGTGGAATTGGCAAAGGGATATTTGGAAGCCCATAGAGGGCTCTGGTGAAAAAGGAAATATCTTCCGTTCAAAACTGGAAAGAAGCTTTCAGAGAAACTGCTCTGTGTTCTGTTAATTCATCTCACAGAGTTACATCTTTCCCTTCAAGAAGCCTTTCGCTAATGCTGTTCTTGTGGAATTGGCAAAGGGATATTTGGAAGCCCATAGAGGGCTATGGTGAAAAAGGAAATATCTTCCATTCAAAACTGGAAAGAAGCTTTCTGAGAAACTGCTCTGAGTACTCTTAATTCATCTCACAATGTTACATCTTTCCCTTCAAGAAGCCTTTCGCTAAGGCTGTTCTTGTGGAATTGGCAAAGGGATATTTGGAAGCCCATAGAGGGCTATGGTGAAACAGGAAATATCTTCCGTTCAAAACTGGAAAGAAGCTCTCAGAGAAACTGCTCTGTGTTCTGTTATTTCATCTCACAGAGTTACATCTTTCCCTTCAAGAAGCCTTTCGCTAAGGCTGTTCTTTTGGAATTGGCAAAGGGATATTTGGAAGCCCATAGAGGGCTATGGTGAAAAAGGAAATATCTTCCGTTCAAAAAGGGAAAGAAGCTTTCTGAGAAACTGCTCTGTGTTCTGTTAATTCATCTCACAGAGTTACATCTTTCCCTTCAGGAATCCTTTCGCTAAGGCTGTTCTTGTGGAATTGGCAAAGGGATATTTGGAAGCCCATAGAGGGCTACGGTGAAAAAGGAAATATCTTCCGTTCAAAACTGGAAAGAAGCTTTATGAGAAACTGCTGTGTGTTCTCTTAATTCATCTCACAAACTTACATCTTTCCCTTCAAGAAGCCTTTCGCTTAGGCTGTTCTTGTGGAATTGGCAAAGGGATATTTGGAAGCCTATAGAGGGCTATGGTGATACAGGAAATACTTCCGTTCGAAACTGCAAAGAAGCTTTCTGAGAAACTGCTCTGTGTTCTGTTAATTCATCGCACAGAGTTACATCTTTAGCTTCAAGAAGCGTTTCGCTAAGGCTGTTCTTGTGGAATTGGCAAAGGGATGTTTGGAAGCCCATAAAGGGCTATGGTGAAAAAGGAAATATCTTCCGTTCAAAACTGGAAAGAAGCTTTGTGAGAAACTGCTCTGTGTTCTGTTAATTCGTCTCACAAAGTTACATCTTTCCCTTCAAGAAGCCTTTCGTAAGGCTGTTCTTGTGGAATTGGCAAAGGGATATTTGGAAGCCCATAGAGGGCTATGGTGGAAAAGGAAATATCTTCCGTTCAAAACTGGAAAGAAGCTTTCTGAGAAACTGCTCTGTGTTCTGTTAATTCTTCTCTCAGAGTTACATCTTTCCCTTAAAGAAGACTTTCGCTAAGGCTGTTCTTGTGGAATTGGAAAAGGGATATTTGGAAGCCCATAGAGGGCTATGGTGAAAAAGGAAATATCTTCCGTTCAAAACTGGAAAGAAGCTTTCTGAGAAACTGCTATGTGTTCTCTTAATTCATCTCACAGAGTTACATATTTCCCTTCAAGAAACCTTTCGCTACAGCTGTTCTTGTGGAATTGGCAAAGGGATATTTGGAAGCCCATAGAGGGCTACAGTGAAAAAGGAAATATCTTACGTTCAAAACTGGAAAGAAGCTTTGTGAGAAACTGCTCTGTGTTCTGTTAATTCGTCTCACAAAGTTACATCTTTCCCTTCAAGAAGCCTTTCGTAAGGCTGTTCTTGTGGAATTGGCAAAGGGATATTTGGAAGCCCATAGAGGGCTATGGTGGAAAAGGAAATATCTTCCGTTCAAAACTGGAAAGAAGCTTTCTGAGAAACTGCTCTGTGTTCTGTTAATTCTTCTCTCAGAGTTACATCTTTCCCTTAAAGAAGCCTTTCGCTAAGGCTGTTCTTGTGGAATTGGCAAAGGGATATTTGGAAACCCATAGAGGCCTATGGTGAAAAAGGAAATATCTTCCGTTTAAAACTGGAAAGAAGCATTCTGAGAAACAGCTCTGTGTTCTGTTAATTCATCTCACAGAGTTACATCTTTCCCCTCAAGAAGCCTTTCGCTAAGGCTGTTCTTGTGGAATTGGCAAAGGGATATTTGGAAGCCCATAGAGGGCTATGGTGAAAAAGGAAATATCTTCCGTTCAAAACTGGAAAGAAGCTTTCTGAGAAACTGCTCTGTGTTCTGTTAATTCTTCTCGCAGAGTTACATCTTTCCCTTCAAGAAGCCTTTCGCTAAGGCTGTTCTTGTGGAATTGGCAAAGTGATATATGGAAACCCATAGAGGGCTATGGTGAAAAAGGAAATATCTTCCGTTCAAAACTGGAAAGGAGCTTTCTGAGAAACTGCTCTGTGTTCTGTTAATTCATCTCACAGAGTTACATCTTTCCCTTCAAGAAGCCTTCCGCTAAGTCTGTTCTTGTGGAATTGGCAAAGGGATATTTGGAAGCCCATAGAGGGCTATGGTGAAAAAGGAAATATCTTCCGTTGAGAACTGGAAAGAAGCTTTCTGAGAAACTGCTCTGTGTTCTCTTAATTCACCTCACAGAGTTACATCTTTTCCTTCAAGAAGCCTTTCGCTAAGGCTGTTCTTGTGGAATTGGCAAAGGGATATTTGGACGCCCATAGAGGGCTATGGTGAAAAAGGAAATATCTTCCGTTCAAAACTGGAAAGAAGCTTTCTGAGAAACTGCTCTGTGTTCTCTTAATTCATCTCACAGAGTTACATCTTTCCCTTCAAGAAACCTTTCGCTAAGGCTGTTCTTGGGGAATTGACAAAGGGATATTTGGAAGACCATAGAGGGCTATGGTGAAACACGAAATACTTCCGTTCGAAACTGGAAAGAAGCTTTCTGAGAAACTGCTCTGTGTTCTGTTAATTCCTCTCACAAAGTTACATCTTTTCCTTCAAGAAGCCTTTCGCTAAGGCTGCTCTTGTGGAATTGGCAAAGGGATATTTGGAAGCCCATAGAGGGCTATGGTGAAACAGGAAATATCTTCCGTTCAAAACTGGAAAGAAGCTTTCTGAGAAACTGCTCTGTGTTCTGTTAATTCATCTCACAGAGTTACATTTTTCCCTTCAAGAAGCCTTTCGCTAAGGCTGTTCTTGTGGAATTGGCAAAGGGATATTTGGAAGGCCACAGAGAGCTATGGTGAAAAAGGAAATATCTTCCGTTCAAAACTGGAAGGAAGCTTTCTGAGAAACTGCTCTGCGTTCTGTTAATTCTTCTCGAAGAGTTACATCTTTCAAGAAGACTTTCGCTAAGGCTGTTCTTCTGGAATTGGCAATGTGATATTTGGAAGCCCATAGAGGGCTAAGGTGGAAAAGGAAATATCTTCCGTTCAAAACTGGAAAGAAGCTTTCTGAGAAACTGCTCTGTGTTCTGTTCATTCTTCTCTCAGAGTTACATCATTCCCTTAAAGAAGCCTTTCGCTAATGCTGTTCTTGTGGAATTGGCAAAGGGATATTTGGAAGCCCATAGAGGCCTATGGTGAAAAAGGAAATAACTTCCGTTCAAAACTGGAAAGAAGCATTCGGAGAAACAGCTCTGTGTTCTGTTAATTCATCTCACAGAGTTACATCTTTCCCCTCAAGAAGCCTTTCGCTAAGGCTGTTCTTGTGGAATTGGCAAAGGGATATTTGGAAGCCCATAGAGGGCTATGGTGAAAAAGGAAATATCTTCCGTTCAAAACTGGAAAGAAGCTTTCTGAGAAACTGCTGTGTGTTCTGTTAATTCTTCTCGCAGAGTTACATCTTTCCCTTCAAGAAGCCTTTCGCTAAGGCTGTTCTTGTGGAATTGGCAAAGGGATATTTGGAAGCCCATAGAGGGCTATGGTGAAAAAGGAAATATCTTCCGTTCAAAACTGGAAAGAAGCTTTCTGAGAAACTGCTCTGTGTTCTGTTAATTCATCTCACAGAGTTACATCTTTCCCTTCAAGAAGCCTTTCGCTAAGGCAGTAAGTGTGGAATTGGCAAAGGGATATTTGGAAGCCCATAGAGGGCTTCGGTGAAAAAGGAAATATTTTCCGTTCGAAACTGGAAAGAAGCTTTCTGAGAAACTGCTCTGTGTTCTGTTAATTCATCTCACAGAGTTACATCTTTCCCTTGAAGAAGCCTTTCGCTAAGGCTGTTCTTGTGGAATTGGCAAAGGGATATTTGGAAGCCCATAGAGGGCTATGGTGAAAAAGGAAATATCTTCCGTTCAAAACTGGAAAGAAGCTTTCTGAGAAACTGCTCTGTGTTCTCTTAATTCATGTCACAGAGTTACATCTTTCCCTTCAAGAAACCTTTCACTGAGGCTGTTCTTGTGGAATTGACAAAGGGATATTTGGAAGCCCATAGAGGGCTATGGTGAAACAGGAAATACTTCGGTTCGAAACTGGAAAGAAGCTTTCTGAGAAACTGCTTTGTGTTCTGTTAATTCATCTCACAGAGTTACATCTTTCCCTACAAGAAGCCTTTCTCTAAGGCTGTTCTTGTGGAATTGGCAAAGGGATATTTGGAAGCCCATAGAGGGCTATGGTGAAAAAGTAAATATCTTCCTTTCAAAACTGGAAAGAAGCTGCCTGAGAAACTGCTCTGTGTTCTGTTAATTCATCTCACTGAGTTACATCTTTCCCTTCAAGAAGCCTTTCGCTAAGGCTGTTCTTGTGGAATTGGTAAAGGGATATTTGGAAGCCCATAGAGGGCTACGGTGAAACTGGAAATACTTCCGTTCAAAACGGGAAAGAAGCTTTCTGAGAAACTGCTCTGTGTTCTCTTAATTCATCTCACAGAGTTACATCTTTCCCTTCAAGAAGCCTTTCCCTAAGAGTGTTCCTGTGGAATTGGCAAAGGGATATTTGGAAGCCCATGGAGGGGTACGGTGAAAAAGGAAATATCTTCCGTTCAAAACTGGAAAGAATCTTTCTGAGAAACTGCTCTGTGTTCTGTTAAACATCTCACAGAGTTACATATTTCCCTTCAAGAAACCTTTCGCTAAAGCTGTTCTTGTGGAATTGGCAAAGGGATATTTGGAAGCCCTTAGAGGGCTATGGTGAAAAAGGAAATATCTTCCGTTCAAAACTGGAAAGAAGCTTTCTGAGAAACCGCTCTGTGTTCTCTTAATTCATCTCACAGAGTTACACATTTCCCTTCAAGAAGCCTTTCGCTAAGGCTGTTCTTGTGGAATTGGCAAAGGGATATTTGGAAGCCCATACAGGGCTATGGTGAAAAAGGAAATATCTTCCGTTAAAAACTGGAAAGAAGCTTTCTGAGAAACTGCTCTGTGTTCTGTTAATTCATCTCACAGAGTTACATCTTTCCCTTCAGGAATACTTTCGCTAAGGTTGTTCTTGTGGAATTGGCAAAGGGATATTTGGAAGCCCATAGAGGGCTGAGGTGAAACAGGAAATATCTTCCGTTCAAAACTGGAAAGAAGCTTTCTGAGAAACTGCTGTGTGTTCTCTTAATTCATCTCACAAATTTACATCTTTCCCTTCAAGAAGCCTTTCGCTAAGGCTCTTCTTGTGAAATTGGCAAATAGATATTTGGAAGCCCATAGAGGGCTATGGTGAAACAGGAAATATCTTCCGTTCAAAACTGGAAAGAAGCTTTCAGAAAAACTGCTCTGTGTTCTGTTAATTCATCTCACAGAGTTACATCTTTCCCTTCAAGAAGCCTTTCGCTAAGGCTGTTCTTGTGGAATTGGCAAAGGGATATTTGGAAGCCCATAGAGGGCTATGGTTAAAAAGGAAATATCTTCCGTTCAAAACTGGAAAGAAGCTGCCTGAGAAACTGCTCTGTGTTCTGTTAATTCATCTCACAGAGTTACATCTTTCCCTTCAAGAAGCCTTTCGCTAAGGCTGCTCTTGTGGAATTGGTAAAGGGATATTTGGAAGCCCATTGAGGGCTACGGTGAAACTAGAAATACTTCCGTTCAAAACTGGAAAGAAGCTTTCTGAGAAACTGCTCTGTGTTCTGTTAAACATATCACAGAGTTACATATTTCCCTTCAAGAAACCTTTCCCAAAAGCTGTTCTTGTGGAATTGGCAAAGGGATATTTGGAACCCCTAGAGGGCTATGGTGAAAAAGGAAATATCTTCCGTTCAAAACTGGAAAGAAGCTTTCTGAGAAACAGCTCTGTGTTCTGTTAATTCATCTCACAGAGTTACATCTTTCCCCTCAAGAAGTCTTTCGCTAAGGCTGTTCTTGCGGAATTGGCAAAGGGATATTTGAAAGCCCTTAGAGGGCTATGGTGAAAAAGTAAATATCTTCCGTTCAAAACTGGAAGGAAGCTTTCTGAGAAACTGCTCTGCGTTCTGTTAATTCTTCTCGAAGAGTTACATCTTTCAAGAAGACTTTCGCTAAGGCTGTTCTTCTGGAATTGGCAAAGGGATATTTGGAAGCCCATAGAGGGCTAAGGTGGAAAAGGAAATATCTTCCGTTCAAAACTGGAAAGAAGCTTTCTGAGAAACTGCTCTGTGTTCTGTTAATTCTTCTCTCAGAGTTACATCATTCCCTTAAAGAAGCCTTTCGCTAAGGCTGTTCTTGTGGAATTGGCAAAGGGATATTTGGAAGCCCTTAGAGGGCTATGGTGAAACAGGAAATAACTTCCGTTCAAAACTGGAAAGAAGCATTCGGAGAAACAGCTCTGTGTTCTGTTAATTCATCTCACAGAGTTACATCTTTCCCCTCAAGAAGCCTTTCGCTAAGGCTGTTCTTGTGGAATTGGCAAAGGGATATTTGGAAGCCCATAGAGGGCTATGGTGAAAAAGGAAATATCCTCCGTTCAAAACTGGAAAGAAGCTTTCTGAGAAACTGCTGTGTGTTCTGTTAATTCTTCTCGCAGAGTTACATCTTTCCCTTCAAGAAGCATTTCGCTAAGGCTGTTCTTGTGGAATTGGCAAAGGGATATTTGGAAGCCCATAGAGGTCTATGATGAAAAAGGAAATATCTTCCGTTCAAAACTAGAAAGAAGCTTTCTGAGAAACTGCTCTTTGTTCTCTTAATTGATCTCACAGAGTTACATCTTTCCCTTAAAGAAGCCTTTCGCTAAGGCAGTTCTTGTGGAATTGGCAAAGGGATATTTGGAAGCCCATAGAGGGCTTCGGTGAAAAAGGAAATATTTTCCTTTCAAAACTGGAAAGAAGCTTTCCGAGAAACTGCTCTGTGTTCTGCTAATTCATCTCAAAGAGTTACATCTTTCCCTTCAAGAATCCTTTCGCTAAGGCTGTTCTTGTGGAATTGGCAAAGGGATATTTGGAAGCCCATAGAGGGCTATGGTGAAAAAGGAAATATCTTCCGTTCAAAACTGGAAAGAAGCTTTCTGAGAAACTGCTCTGTGTTCTCTTAATTCATATCACAGAGTTACATCTTTCCCTTCAAGAAGCCTTTCGCTAAGGCTGTTCTTGTGGAATTGGTAAAGGGATATTTGGAAGCCCATAGAGGGCTACGGTGAAACAGGAAATACTTCCGTTCAAAACTGGAAAGAAGCTTTCTGAGAAACTGCTCTGTGTTCTCTTAATTCATCTCACAGAGTTACATCTTTCCCTTCAAGAAGCCTTTCGCTAAGGCTGTTCTTGTGGAATTGGAAAAGGGATATTTGGAAGCCCATAGAGGGCTATGGTGAAAAAGGAAATATATTCCGTTCAAAACTGGAAAGAAGCTTTCTGAGAAACTGCTCTGCGTTCTGTTATTTCATCTCACAGAGTTACATATTTCCCTTCAAGAAACCTTTCGCTACATCTGTTCTTGTGGAATTGGCAAAGGGATATTTGGAAGCCCATAGAGGGCTACGGTGAAAAAGGAAATATCTTCCTTTCAAAACTGGAATGAAGCTTTCTGAGAAACTGCTCTGTGTTCTGTTAATTCATCTCACAGAGTTACATCTTTCCCCTCAAGAAGCCTTTCGCTAAGGCTGTTCTTGTGGAATTGGCAAAGGGATATTTGGAAGCCCTTAGAGGGCTATGGTGAAAAAGGAAATATCTTCCGTTCAAAACTGGAAAGAAGCTTTCTGAGAAACTGCTCTGTGTTCTGTTAATTCTTCTCGCAGAGTTACATCTTTCCCTTCAAGAAGCCTTTCCTAAGGCAGTAAGTGTGGAATTGGCAAAGGGATATTTGGAAGCCCATAGAGGGCTTCGGTGAAAAAGGAAATATTTTCCGTTCGAAACTGGAAAGAAGCTTTCTGAGAAACTGCTCTGTGTTCTGTTAATTCATCTCACAGAGTTACATCTTTCCCTTCAAGAAGCCTTTCTCTAAGGCTGTTCTTGTGGAATTGGCAAAGGGATATTTGGAAGCCCATAGAGGGCTATGGTTAAATAGGAAATATCTTCCGTTCAAAATTGGAAAGAAGCTGCCTGAGAAACTGCTCTGTGTTCTGTTAATTCATCTCACAGAGTTACATCTTTCCCTTCAAGAAGCCTTTCGCTAAGGCTGCTCTTGTGGAATTGGTAAAGGGATATATGGCAGCCCATTGAGGGCTACGGTGAAACTAGAAATACTTCCGTTCAAAACTGGAAAGAAGCTTTCTGAGAAACTGCTCTGTGTTCTCTTAATTCATCTCACAATGTTACATCTTTCCCTTCAAGAAGCCTTTCGCTAAGGCTGTTCTTGTGGAATTGGCAAAGGGATATTTGGAAGCCCATAGAGGGCTATGGTGAAACAGGAAATATCTTCCGTTCAAAACTGGAAAGAAACTCTCAGAGAAACTGCTCTGTGTTCTGTTATTTCATCTCACAGAGTTACATCTTTCCCTTCAAGAAGCCTTTCGCTAAGGCTGTTCTTTTGGAATTGGCAAAGGGATATTTGGAAGCCCATAGAGGGCTATGGTGAAAAAGGAAATATCTTCCGTTCAAAAAGGGAAAGAAGCTTTCTGAGAAACTGCTCTGTGTTCTGTTAATTCATCTCACAGAGTTACATCTTTCCCTTCAGGAATCCTTTCGCTAAGGCTGTTCTTGTGAAATTGGCAAAGGGATATTTGGAAGCCCATAGAGGGCTACGGTGAAAAAGGAAATATCTTCCGTTCAAAACTGGAAAGAAGCTTTCTGAGAAACTGCTGTGTGTTCTCTTAATTCATCTCACAAACTTACATCTTTCCCTTCAAGAAGCCTTTCGCTTAGGCTGTTCTTGTGGAATTGGCAAAGGGATATTTGGAAGCCTATAGAGGGCTATGGTGATACAGGAAATACTTCCGTTCGAAACTGCAAAGAAGCTTTCTGAGAAACTGCTCTGTGTTCTGTTAATTCATCGCACAGAGTTACATCTTTAGCTTCAAGAAGCGTTTCGCTAAGGCTGTTCTTGTGGAATTGGCAAAGGGATGTTTGGAAGCCCATAAAGGGCTATGGTGAAAAAGGAAATATCTTCCGTTCAAAACTGGAAAGAAGCTTTGTGAGAAACTGCTCTGTGTTCTGTTAATTCGTCTCACAAAGTTACATCTTTCCCTTCAAGAAACCTTTCGCTAAGGCTGTTCTTGTGGAATTGACAAAGGGATATTTGGAAGCCCATAGAGGGCTATGGTGAAACAGGAAATACTTCGGTTCGAAACTGGAAAGAAGCTTTCTGAGAAACTGCTTTGTGTTCTGTTAATTCATCTCACAGAGTTACATCTTTCCCTACAAGAAGCCTTTCTCTAAGGCTGTTCTTGTGGAATTGGCAAAGGGATATTTGGAAGCCCATAGAGGGCTATGGTGAAAAAGTAAATATCTTCCGTTCAAAACTGGAAAGAAGCTGCCTGAGAAACTGCTCTGTGTTCTGTTAATTCATCTCACAGAGTTACATCTTTCCCTTCAAGAAGCCTTTCGCTAAGGCTGTTCTTGTGGAATTGGTAAAGGGATATTTGGAAGCCCATAGAGGGCTACGGTGAAACTGGAAATACTTCCGTTCAAAACGGGAAAGAAGCTTTCTGAGAAACTGCTCTGTGTTCTCTTAATTCATCTCACAGAGTTACATCTTTCCATTCAAGAAGCCTTTCCCTAAGACTGTTCCTGTGGAATTGGCAAAGGGATATTTGGAAGCCCATAGAGGGCTACGGTGAAAAAGGAAATATCTTCCGTTCAAAACTGGAAAGAATCTTTCTGAGAAACTGCTCTGTGTTCTGTTAAACATCTCACAGAGTTACATATTTCCCTTCCAGAAACCTTTCGCTAAAGCTGTTCTTGTGGAATTGGCAAAGGGATATTTGGAAGCCCTTAGAGGGCTATGGTGAAAAAGGAAATATCTTCCGTTCAAAACTGGAAAGAAGCTTTCTGAGAAACCGCTCTGTGTTCTCTTAATTCATCTCACAGAGTTACACATTTCCCTTCAAGAAGCCTTTCGCTAAGGCTGTTCTTGTGGAATTGGCAAAGGGATATTTGGAAGCCCATACAGGGCTATGGTGAAAAAGGAAATATCTTCCGTTAAAAACTGGAAAGAAGCTTTCTGAGAAACTGCTCTGTGTTCTGTTAATTCATCTCACAGAGTTACATCTTTCCCTTCAGGAATACTTTCGCTAAGGTTGTTCTTGTGGAATTGGCAAAGGGATATTTGGAAGCCCATAGAGGGCTTCGGTGAAAAAGGAAATATTTTCCGTTCGAAACTGGAAAGAAGCTTTCTGAGAAACTGCTCTGTATTCTGTTAATTCATCTCACAGAGTTACATCTTTCCCTTCAAGAAGCCTTTCTCTAAGGCTGTTCTTGTGGAATTGGCAAAGGGATATTTGGAAGCCCATAGAGGGCTATGGTTAAAAAGGAAATATCTTCCGTTCAAAACTGGAAAGAAGCTGCCTGAGAAACTGCTCTGTGTTCTGTTAATTCATCTCAGAGAGTTACATCTTTCCCTTCAAGAAGCCTTTCGCTAAGGCTGCTCTTGTGGAATTGGTAAAGGGATATTTGGAAGCCCATTGAGGGCTACGGTGAAACTAGAAATACTTCCGTTCAAAACTGGAAAGAAGCTTTCTGAGAAACTGCTCTGTGTTCTGTTAAACATCTCACAGAGTTACATATTTCCCTTCAAGAAACCTTTCCCAAAAGCTGTTCTTGTGGAATTGGCAAAGGGATATTTGGAAGCCCATAGAGGGCTATGGTGAAAAAGGAAATATCTTCCGTTCAAAACTGGAAAGAAGCTTTCTGAGAAACAGCTCTGTGTTCTGTTAATTCATCTCACAGAGTTACATCTTTCCCCTCAAGAAGTCTTTCGCTAAGGCTGTTCTTGTGGAATTGCCAAAGGGATATTTGAAAGCCCTTAGAGGGCTATGGTGAAAAAGTAAATATCTTCCGTTCAAAACTGGAAGGAAGCTTTCTGAGAAACTGCTCTGCGTTCTGTTAATTCTTCTCGAAGAGTTACATCTTTCAAGAAGACTTTCGCTAAGGCTGTTCTTCTGGAATTGGCAAAGGGATATTTGGAAGCCCATAGAGGGCTAAGGTGGAAAAGGAAATATCTTCCGTTCAAAACTGGAAAGAAGCTTTCTGAGAAACTGCTCTGTGTTCTGTTAATTCTTCTCTCAGAGTTACATCATTCCCTTAAAGAAGCCTTTCGCTAAGGCTGTTCTTGTGGAATTGGCAAAGGGATATTTGGAAGCCCTTAGAGGGCTATGGTGAAACAGGAAATAACTTCCGTTCAAAACTGGAAAGAAGCATTCGGAGAAACAGCTCTGTGTTCTGTTAATTCATCTCACAGTGTTACATCTTTCCCCTCAAGAAGCCTTTCGCTAAGGCTGTTCTTGTGGAATTGGCAAAGGGATATTTGGAAGCCCATAGAGGGCTATGGTGAAAAAGGAAATATCCTCCGTTCAAAACTGGAAAGAAGCTTTCTGAGAAACTGCTGTGTGTTCTGTTAATTCTTCTCGCAGAGTTACATCTTTCCCTTCAAGAAGCCTTTCGCTAAGGCTGTTCTTGTGGAATTGGCAAAGGGATATTTGGAAGCCCATAGAGGACTATTGTGAAACAGGAAATATCTTCCGTTCAAACCTGGAAAGAATCTTTCTGAGAAACTGCCTTGTGTTCTCTTAATTCATCTCACAGAGTTACATCTTTCCCTTCAAGAAACCTTTTGCTAATGCTGTTCTTGTGGAATTGACAAAGGGATATTTGGAAGCCCATAGAGGGCTATGGTGAAACAGGAAATACTTCCGTTCAAAACTGGAAAGAAGCTTTCTGAGAAACTGCTCTGTGTTCTCTTAATTCATCTCACAGTGTTACATCTTTACCTTCAAGAAGCCTTTCGCTAAGACTGTTCCTGTGGAATTGGCAAAGGGATATTTGGAAGCCCATAGAGGGCTACGGTGAAAAAGGAAATATCTTCCGTTCAAAACTGGAAAGAAGCTTTCTGAGAAACTGCTCGGTGTTCTGTTAATTCATCTCACCCAGTTACATATTTCCCTTCAAGAAACCTTTCGCTAAAGCTGTTCTTGTGGAATTGGCAAAGGGATATTTGGAAGCCCATAGAGGGCTATGGTGAAAAAGGAAATATCTTCCGTTCAAAACTGGAAAGAAGCTTTCTGAGAAACTGCTCTGTGTTCTGTTAATTCATCTCACTGAGTTACATCTTTCCCTTCAAGAAGCCTTTCGCTAAGGCTGTTCTTGTGGAATTGGCAAAGGGATATTTGGAAGCCCATAGAGGGCTATGGTGAAAAAGGAAATATCTTCCGTTCAAAACTGGAAAGAAGCTTTCTGAGAAACTGCTCTGTGTTCTGTTAATTCATCTCACAGAGTTACTTCCTTCTCTTCAGGAATCCTTTCGCTAAGGCTGTTCTTGTGGAATTGGCAAAGGGATATTTGGAAGCCCATAGAGGGCTTTGGTGAAAAAGGAAATATCTTCCGTTCAAAACTGGAAAGAAGCTTTCTGAGAAACTGCTGTGTGTTCTCTTAATTCATCTCACAAAGTTACATCTTTCCCTTCAGGAAGCCTTTCGCTAAGGCTGTTCTTGTGGAATTGGCAAAGGCATATTTGGAAGCCCATAGAGGGCTATTGTGAAACAGGAAATATCTTCCGTTCAAAACTGGAAAGAAGCTTTCAGAGAAACTGCTCTGTGTTCTGTTAATTCATCTCACAGAGTTACATCTTTCCCTTCAAGAAGCCTTTCGCTAAGGCTGTTCTTGTGGAATTGGCAAAGGGATATTTGGAAGCCCATAGAGGGCTATGGTGAAAAAGGAAATATCTTCCGTTCAAAACGGGAAAGAAGCTTTCTGAGAAACTGCTCTGTGTTCTATTAATTCATCTCACGGAGCTACATCTTTCCCTTAAGGAAGCCTTTCGCTAAGGCTGTTCTTGTGGAATTGGCAAAGGGATATTTGATAGCCCATAGAGGGCTATGGTGAAAAAGGAAATATCTTCCGTTCATAACTGGAAAGAAGCTTTCGGAGAAACTGCTCTGGGTTCTCTTAATTCATCTCACAAAGTTACATCTTTCCCTTCAAGAAGCCTTTCGCTAAGGCTGTTCTTGGGGAATTGGCAAAGGGATATTTGGAAGCCCATAGAGGGCTATGGTGAAAAAGGAAATATCTTCCGTTCAAAACTGGAAAGAAGCTTTCAGAGAAACTGCTCTGTGTTCTGTTAATTCATCTCACAGAGTTACATCTTTCCCTTCAAGAAGCCTTTCGCTAAGGCTGTTCTTGTGGAATTGGTAAAGGGATATTTGGAAGCCCATTGAGGGCTATGGTGAAACCAGAAATGCTTCCGTTCAAAACTGGAAAGAAGCTTTCTGAGAAACTGCTCTGTGTTCTCTTAATTCATCTCACAGAGTTAAATATTTGCCTTCAAGAAGCCTTTCGCTAAGTCTGTTCTTGTGGAAGTGGCAAAGGGATATTTGAAAGCCCATAGAGGGTTATGGTGAAAAAGGAAATATCTTCCGTTCAAAACTGGAAAGAAGCTTTCTCAGAAACTGCTCTGTGTTTTGTTAATTCATCTCACAGAGTTACATCATTCCCTTCAAGAAACCTTTCGCTAAATCTGTTCTTGTGGAATTGGCAAAGGGATATTTGGAATCCCACAGAGGGCTATGGTGAAAAAGGAAATATCTTCCGTTCAAAACTGGAAAGAAGCTTTCTGCGAAACAGCTCTGTTTTCTGTTAATTCATCTCACAGAGTTACATCTTTCGCTTCAAGAAGCCTTTCGCTAAGGCTGTTCTTGTGGAATTGACAAAGGGATATTTGGAAGCCCATAGAGGGTTATGGTGGAAAAGGAAATATCTTCCGTTCAAAACTGGAAAGAAGCTTTCTGAGAAACTGCTCTGTGTTCTGTTATTTCTTCTCGCAGAGTTACATCTTTCCCTTCAAGAAGCCTTTCGCCAAGGCTGTTCTTGTGGAATTGGCAAAGGGATATTTGGAAGCCCATAGAGGGCTATGGTGAAAAAGGAATTATCTTCCGTTCAAAACTGGAAAGAAGCTTTCTGAGAAACTGCTCTGGGTTCTCTTAATTCATCTCACAGAGTTACATCTTTCCCTTCAAGAAGCCTTTCGCTAAGGCTGTTCTTGTGGAATTGGCAAAGGGATATTTGGAAGCCCATAGAGGGCTATGGTGGAAAAGGAAATATCTTTCGTTCAAAACTGGAAAGAATCTTTCTGAGAAACTGCTCTGTGTTCTGTTAATTCTTCTCGCAGAGTTACATCTTTCAAGAAGACTTTCGCTAAGGCTGTTCTTCTGGAATTGGCAAAGGGATATTTGTAAGCCCATAGAGGGCTATGGTGAAAAAGGAAATATCTTCCGTTCAAAACTGGAAAGAAGCTTTCTGAAAAACTGCTCTGTGTTTTCTTAATTCATCTCACAAAGTTACATCTTTCCCTTCATGAAGCCTTTCGCTAAGGCTGTTCTTGTGGAATTGGCAAAGGGATATTTGGAAGCCCATAGTGGGCTATGGTGAAACAGGAAATACTTCCGTTCGAAACTGGAAAGAAGCTTTCTGAGATACTGCTCTGTGTTCTGTTAATTCATCGCACAGAGTTACATCTTTCCCTTCAAGAAGCGTTTCGCAAAGGCTGTTCTTGTCGAATTCGCAAAGGGATATTTTGAAGCCCATAGAGGGCTATGGTGAAAAAGGAAATATCTTCCGTTCAAAACTGGAAAGAAGCTTTCTGAGAAACTGCTCTGTGTTCTCTTAATTCATCTCACAGAGTTACATCTTTCCCTTCAACAAGCCTTTTGCTAAGGCTGTTCTTGTGGAATTGGCAAAGGGATATTTGGAAGCCCATAGAGGGCTATGGTGAAACAGGAAATACTTCCGTTCAAAACTGGAAAGAAGCTTTCTGAGAAACTGCTCTGTGTTCTCTTAATTCATCTCACAGAGTTACATCTATCCCTTCAAGAAGCCTTTCGCTAGGACTGTTCCTGTGGAATTGGCAAAGGGATATTTGGAAGCCCATAGAGTGCTATGGGGAAAAAGGAAACATCTTCCGTTCAAAACTGGAAAGAAGGTTTCTGAGAAACTGCTCTGTGTTCTGTTAATTCATCTCACAGAGTTACATCTTTCCCTTCAAGAAACCTTTCTCTAAAGGTGTTCCTGTGGAATTGGCAAAGGGATATTTGGAAGCCCATAGAGGGCTATGGTGAAAAAGGAAATATCTTCCGTTCAAAACTGGAAAGAAGCTTTCTGAGAAACTGCTCTGTGTTCTGTTAATTCATCTCACAGAGTTACATCTTTCCCTTCAAGAAGCCTTTCGCTAAGGCTGTTCTTGTGGAATTGGCAAAGGGATATTTGGAAGCCCATAGAGGGCTATGGTGGAAAAGGAAATATCTTTCGTTCAAAACTGGAAAGAAGCTTTCTGAGAAACTGCTCTGTGTTCTGTTAATTCTTCTCGCAGAGTTACATCTTTCCCTTCAGAAGCCTTTCGCTAAGGCTGTTCTTGTGGAATTGGCAAAGGGATATTTGGAAGCCCATAGAGGGCTATGGTGAAAAAGGAAATATCTTCCGTTCAAAACTGGAAAGAAGCTTTCTGAGAAACTGCTCTGTGTTCTGTTAATTCATCTCACAGAGTTACATCTTTCCCTTCAAGAAGCCTTTCGCTAAGGCAGTAAGTGTGGAATTGGCAAAGAGATATTTGGAAGCCCATAGAGGGCTTCGGTGAAAAAGGAAATATTTTCCGTTCAAAACTGGAAAGAAGCTTTCTGAGAAACTGTTCTGTGTTCTGTTAATTCATCTTACAGAGTTACATCTTTCCCTTCAAGAAGCCTTTCGCTAAGGCTGTTCTTGTGGAATTGGCAAAGGGATATTTGGAAGCCCATAGAGGGCTATGGTGAAAAAGGAAATATCTTCCGTTCAAAACTGGAAAGAAGCTTTCTGAGAAACTGCTCTGTGTTCTGTTAATTCATCTCACAAAGTTACATCTTTTCCTTAAAGAAGCCTTTCTCTAAGGCTGTTCTTGTGGATTTGGCAAAGGGATATTTGGAAGCCCATAGAGGGCTATGGTGAAAAAGGAAATATCTTCCGTTCAAAACTGGAAAGAAGCTTCCTGAGAAACGGCTCTGTGTTCTGTTAATTCATCTCACAGAGTTACATCTTTCCCTTCAAGAAGCCTTTCGCTAAGGCTGTTCTTGTGGAATTGATAAAGGGATATTTGGAAGCCTATAGAGGGCTACGGTGAAACTGGAAATACTTCCGTTTAAAACTGGAAATAAGCTTTCTGAGAAACTGCTCTGTGTTCTCTTAATTCATCTCAGAGAGTTACATCTTTCCCTTCAAGAAGCCTTTAGCTAAGGCTGTTCTTGTGGAATTGGCAAAGGGATATTTGGAAGCCCATAGAGGGGTATGGTGGAAAAGGAAATATCTTCCGTTCAAAACTGGAAAGAAGCTTTCTGAGAAACTGCTCTGTGTTCTGTTAATTCTTCTCGCAGAGTTACATCTTTCCCTTCAAGAAGCCTTTCGCTTAGGCTGTTTTT
The DNA here is from genome assembly GCF_047675955.1 of Chlorocebus sabaeus. Taxonomy (NCBI): domain Eukaryota; kingdom Metazoa; phylum Chordata; class Mammalia; order Primates; family Cercopithecidae; genus Chlorocebus; species Chlorocebus sabaeus. Next base: position 323,324 of record NW_027327578.1, read on the forward strand.
GTGGAATTGGAAAAGGGATATTTGGAAGCCCATAGAGGGCTATAGTGAAAAAGGAAATATCTTCCGTTCAAAACTGGAAAGAAGCTTTCTGAGAAACTGCTGTGTGTTCTTTTAATTCACCTCACAGAGTTACATCTTTCCCTTCAAGAAACCTTTCGCTAAGGCTGTTCTTGTGGAATTGACAAAGGGATATTTGGAAGCCCATAGAGGGCTATGGTGAAACAGGAAATTCTTCCGTTCGAAACTGGAAAGAAGCTTTTTGAGAAACTGCTCTGTGTTCTGTTAATTCATCTCACAGAGTTACATCTTTCCCTTCAAGAAGCCTTTCGCTAAGGCTGTTCTTGTGAAATTGGCAAAGGGATATTTGGAAGCCCATAGAGGGCTATGGTGAAACAGGAAACATCTTCCGTTCAAAACTGGAAAGAAGCTTTCTGAGAAACTGCTCTGTGTTCTCTTAATTCACTTCACAGAGTTACATCTTTCCCTTCAGGAAGCCTTTCGCTAAGGCTGTTCTTGTGGAATTGGCAAAGGGATACTTGGAAGCCCATAGAGGGATATGGTGAAAAAGGAAATATCTTCCGTTCAGAACTGGAAAGAAGCTTTCTGAGAAACTGCTCTGTGTTCTGTTAATTCATCTCACAGAGTTACATCTTTCCCTTCAAGAAGCCTTTCGCTAAGGCTGTTCTTGTGGAATTGGCAAACGGATATTTGGAATCCCATAGAGGGCTTTGGTGAAAAAGGAAATATCTTCCGTTCCAAACTGGAAAGAAGCTTTCTGAAAAACTGCTCTGTGTTTTCTTAATTCATCTCACAAAGTTACATCTTTCCCTTCATGAAGCCTTTCGCTAAGGCTGTTCTTGTGGAATTGGCAAAGGGATATTTGGAAGCCCATAGTGGGCTATGGTGAAACAGGAAATACTTCCGTTCGAAACTGGAAAGAAGCTTTCTGAGATACTGCTCTGTGTTCTGTTAATTCATCGCACAGAGTTACATCTTTCCCTTCAAGAAGCGTTTCGCAAAGGCTGTTCTTGTGGAATTCGCAAAGGGATATTTTGAAGCCCATAGAGGGCTATGGTGAAAAAGGAAATATCTTCCGTTCAAAACTGGAAAGAAGCTTTCTGAGAAACTGCTCTGTGTTCTCTTAATTCATCTCACAGAGTTACATCTTTCCCTTCAACAAGCCTTTTGCTAAGGCTGTTCTTGTGGAATTGGCAAAGGGATATTTGGAAGCCCATAGAGGGCTATGGTGAAACAGGAAATACTTCCGTTCAAAACTGGAAAGAAGCTTTCTGAGAAACTGCTCTGTGTTCTCTTAATTCATCTCACAGAGTTACATCTATCCCTTCAAGAAGCCTTTCGCTAGGACTGTTCCTGTGGAATTGGCAAAGGGATATTTGGAAGCCCATAGAGTGCTATGGGGAAAAAGGAAACATCTTCCGTTCAAAACTGGAAAGAAGGTTTCTGAGAAACTGCTCTGTGTTCTGTTAATTCATCTCACAGAGTTACATCTTTCCCTTCAAGAAACCTTTCTCTAAAGGTGTTCCTGTGGAATTGGCAAAGGGATATTTGGAAGCCCATAGAGGGCTATGGTGAAAAAGGAAATATCTTCCGTTCAAAACTGGAAAGAAGCTTTCTGAGAAACTGCTCTGTGTTCTGTTAATTCATCTCACAGAGTTACATCTTTCCCTTCAAGAAGCCTTTCGCTAAGGCTGTTCTTGTGGAATTGGCAAAGGGATATTTGGAAGCCCATAGAGGGCTATGGTGGAAAAGGAAATATCTTTCGTTCAAAACTGGAAAGAAGCTTTCTGAGAAACTGCTCTGTGTTCTGTTAATTCTTCTCGCAGAGTTACATCTTTCCCTTCAGAAGCCTTTCGCTAAGGCTGTTCTTGTGGAATTGGCAAAGGGATATTTGGAAGCCCATAGAGGGCTATGGTGAAAAAGGAAATATCTTCCGTTCAAAACTGGAAAGAAGCTTTCTGAGAAACTGCTCTGTGTTCTGTTAATTCATCTCACAGAGTTACATCTTTCCCTTCAAGAAGCCTTTCGCTAAGGCAGTAAGTGTGGAATTGGCAAAGAGATATTTGGAAGCCCATAGAGGGCTTCGGTGAAAAAGGAAATATTTTCCGTTCGAAACTGGAAAGAAGCTTTCTGAGAAACTGTTCTGTGTTCTGTTAATTCATCTTACAGAGTTACATCTTTCCCTTCAAGAAGCCTTTCGCTAAGGCTGTTCTTGTGGAATTGGCAAAGGGATATTTGGAAGCCCATAGAGGGCTATGGTGAAAAAGGAAATATCTTCCGTTCAAAACTGGAAAGAAGCTTTCTGAGAAACTGCTCTGTGTTCTGTTAATTCATCTCACAAAGTTACATCTTTTCCTTAAAGAAGCCTTTCTCTAAGGCTGTTCTTGTGGATTTGGCAAAGGGATATTTGGAAGCCCATAGAGGGCTATGGTGAAAAAGGAAATATCTTCCGTTCAAAACTGGAAAGAAGCTTCCTGAGAAACGGCTCTGTGTTCTGTTAATTCATCTCACAGAGTTACATCTTTCCCTTCAAGAAGCCTTTCGCTAAGGCTGTTCTTGTGGAATTGATAAAGGGATATTTGGAAGCCTATAGAGGGCTACGGTGAAACTGGAAATACTTCCGTTTAAAACTGGAAATAAGCTTTCTGAGAAACTGCTCTGTGTTCTCTTAATTCATCTCAGAGAGTTACATCTTTCCCTTCAAGAAGCCTTTAGCTAAGGCTGTTCTTGTGGAATTGGCAAAGGGATATTTGGAAGCCCATAGAGGGGTATGGTGGAAAAGGAAATATCTTCCGTTCAAAACTGGAAAGAAGCTTTCTGAGAAACTGCTCTGTGTTCTGTTAATTCTTCTCGCAGAGTTACATCTTTCCCTTCAAGAAGCCTTTCGCTTAGGCTGTTTTTGTGGAATTGGAAAAGGGATATTTGGAAGCCCATAGAGGGCTATAGTGAAAAAGGAAATATCTTCCGTTCAAAACTGGAAAGAAGCTTTCTGAGAAACTGCTGTGTGTTCTTTTAATTCACCTCACAGAGTTACATCTTTCCCTTCAAGAAACCTTTCGCTAAGGCTGTTCTTGTGGAATTGACAAAGGGATATTTGGAAGCCCATAGAGGGCTATGGTGAAACAGGAAATTCTTCCGTTCGAAACTGGAAAGAAGCTTTTTGAGAAACTGCTCTGTGTTCTGTTAATTCATCTCACAGAGTTACATCTTTCCCTTCAAGAAGCCTTTCGCTAAGGCTGTTCTTGTGAAATTGGCAAAGGGATATTTGGAAGCCCATAGAGGGCTATGGTGAAACAGGAAACATCTTCCGTTCAAAACTGGAAAGAAGCTTTCTGAGAAACTGCTCTGTGTTCTCTTAATTCACTTCACAGAGTTACATCTTTCCCTTCAGGAAGCCTTTCGCTAAGGCTGTTCTTGTGGAATTGGCAAAGGGATACTTGGAAGCCCATAGAGGGATATGGTGAAAAAGGAAATATCTTCCGTTCAGAACTGGAAAGAAGCTTTCTGAGAAACTGCTCTGTGTTCTGTTAATTCATCTCACAGAGTTACATCTTTCCCTTCAAGAAGCCTTTCGCTAAGGCTGTTCTTGTGGAATTGGCAAACGGATATTTGGAATCCCATAGAGGGCTTTGGTGAAAAAGGAAATATCTTCCGTTCCAAACTGGAAAGAAGCTTTCTGAGAAACTGCTGTGTGTTCTCTTAATTCATCTCACAAAGTTACATCTTTCCCTTCAAGAAGCCTTTCGCTAAGGCTGTTCTTGTGGAATTGGTAAAGGGATATTTGGAAACCCATAAAGGGCTATGGTGAAACAGGAAACACTTCCGTTCAAAACTGGAAAGAAGCTTTCTGAGAAACTGCTCTGTGTTCTCTTAATTCATCTCACAGAGTTACATCTTTCCCTTCAAGAAGCCTTTCGTTAAGTCTGTTCTTGTGGAAGTGGCAAAGGGATATTTGAAAGCCCTTAGAGGGCTATGGTGAAAAAGGAAATATCTTCCGTTCAAAGCTGGAAAGAAGCCTTCTGAGAAACTGCTCTGTGTTCTGTTAATTCATCTCACAGAGTTACATCTTTCCCTTCAAGAAGCCTTTCGCTAAGGCTGTTCTTGTGGAATTGGCAAAGGGATATTTGGAAGCCCATAGAGGGCTATGGTGAAACAGGAAATATCTTCCGTTCAAAACTGGAAAGAAGCTTTCTGAGAAACTGCTCTGTGTTCTGTTAATTCATCTCACAGAGTTACATCTTTCCCTTCAAGAAGCCTTTCGCTAAGGCTGTTCTTGTGGAATTGGTAAAGGGATATTTGGAAGCCCATAGAGGGCTATGGTGAAACAGGAAATACTTCCGTTCAAAACTGGAAAGAAGCTTTCTGAGAAACTGCTCTGTGTTCTCTTAATTCATATCACAGAGTTACATCTTTCCCTTCAAGAAGCCTTTCGCTAAGTCTGTTCTTGTGGAATTGGCAAAGGGATATTTGAAAGCCCATAGAGGGCTATGGTGAAAAAGGAAATATCTTCCGTTCAAAACTGGAAAGAAGCTTTCTGAGAAACTGCTCTGTGTTCTGTTAATTCTTCTCGCAGAGTTACATCTTTCCCTTCAAGAAACCTTTCGCTAAGGCTGTTCTTGTGGAATTGACAAAGGGATATTTGGAAGCCCATAGAGGGCTATGGTGAAACAGTAAATACTTCCGTTCGAAACTGGAAAGAAGCTTTCTGAGAAACTGCTCTGTGTTCTGTTAATTCATCTCACAGAGTTACATCTTTCCCTTCAAGAAGCCTTTCGCTAAGGCTGTTCTTGTGGAATTGGCAAAGGGATATTTGGAAGCCCATAGAGGGCTATGTTGAAAGAGGAAACATCTTCCGTTAAAAACTGGAAAGAAGCTTTCTGAGAAACTGCTCTGTGTTCTCTTAATTCATCTCACTGTGTTACATCTTTCCCTTCAGGAAGCCTTTCGCTAAGGCTGTTCTTGTGGAATTGGCAAAGGGATATTTGAAAGCCCATAGAGGGCTATGGTGAAAAAGGAAACATCTTCCGTTCAAAACGGGAAAGAAGATTTCTGAGAAACTGCTCTGTGTTCTCTTAATTCATCTCACAGAGTTACATCTTTCCCTTCAGGAAGCCTTTCGCTAAGGCTGTTCTTGTGGAATTGGGAAAGGGATATTTGAAAGCCCATAGAGGGCTATTGTGAAAAAGGATATATCTTCCGTTCAAAACGGGAAAGAAGCTTTCTGAGAAACTGCTCTGTGTTCTGTTAATTCACCTCACAGAGTTACATCTTTCCCTTCAAGAAGCCTTTCGCTATGGCTGTTCTTGTGGAATTGGCAAAGGGATATTTGGAAGCCCATAGAAGGCTATGGTGTAAAAGGAAATATCTTCCGTTCAGAACTGGAAAGAAGCTTTCTGAGAAACTTCTCTGTGTTCTGTTAATTCATCTGACAGAGTTACATCTTTCCCTTCAGGAAGCCTTTCGCTAAGGCTATGGTTGTGGAATTGGCAAAGGGATATTTGGAAGCCCTTAGAAGGCTATGTTGAAAAAGGAAATATCTTCCGTTCAAAACTGGAAAGAAGCTTTCTGAGAAACTGCTCTGTGTTCTGACAATTCATCTCACAGAGTTACATCTTTCCCTTCAAGAAGCCTTTCGCTAAGTCTGTTCTTGTGGAGTAGGCAAAGGGATATTTGTAAGCCCATACAGGCTATGGTGAAAAAGGAAATATCTTCCGTTCAAAACTGGAAAGAAGCTTTCTGAGAAACTGCTCTGTGTTCTATTAATTCATCTCACAAATTTACATCTTTCCCTTCAAGAAGCCTTTCGCTAAAGCTGTTCTTGTGGAATTGGCAAAGGGATATTTGGAAGCCCATAGAGGGCTATGGTGAAAAAGGAAATATCTTCCGTTCAAACCTGGAAAAAAGCTTTCTGAGAAACTGCTCTGTGTTCTGTTTGTTCATCTCACAGTGTTACATCTTTCCCTTCAAGAAGCCTTTCGTTAAGGCTGTTCTTGTGGAATTGGCAAAGGGATATTTGGACGCCCATAGAGGGCTATGGTGAAAAAGGAAATATCTTCCGTTCAAAACTGGAAAGAAGCTTTCTGAGAAACTGCTCTGTGTTCTGTTAACTCATCTCACAGAGTTACATCATTCCCTTCAAGAAGCCTTTCGCTAAGGCTGTTCTTGTGGAATTGGTAAAGGGATATTTGGAAGCCCATAGAGGGCTATGGTGAAACAAGAAATACTTCCGTTCAAAACTGGAAAGAAGCTTTCTGAGAAACTGCTCTGTGTTCTCTTAATTCATCTCACAGAGTTACATCTTTCCCTTCAAGAAGCCTTTCGCTAAGTCTGTTCTTGTGGAAGTGGCAAAGGGATATTTGAAAGCCCATAGAGGGCTATGGTGAAAAATTAAATATCTTCCGTTCAAAACTGGAAAGAAGCTTTCTGAGAAACTGCTTTGTGTTCTGTTAAATTATCTCACAGAGCTACATCATTCCTGCAAGAAACCTTTCGCTAAAGCTGTTCTTGTGGAATTGGCAAAGGGATATTTGGAAGCCCATGGAGGGCTATGGTGAAAAAGGAAATATCTTCCGTTCAAAACTGGAAAGAAGCTTTCTGAGAAACTGCTCTGTTTTCTGTTAATTCATCTCACAGAGTTACATCTTTCCCTTCAAGAAGCCTTTCGCTAAGGCTGTTGTTGTGGAATTGGCAAAGGGATATTTGGAAGCCCATAGAGGGTTATGGTGGAAAAGGAAATATCTTCCGTTCAAAACTGCAAAGAAGCTTTCTGAGAAACTGCTCTGTGTTCTGTTAATTCTTCTCGCAGAGTTACATCTTTCCCTTCAAGAAGCCTTTCGCCAAGGCTGTTCTTGTGGAATTGGCAAAGGGATATGTGGAAGCCCATAGAGGGCTACGGTGAAAAAGGAATTACCTTCCGTTCAAAACTGGAAAGAAGCTTTCTGAGAAACAGCTCTGTGTTCTGTTAATTCATCTCACAGAGTTACATCTTTCCCCTCAAGAAGCCTTTCGCTAAGGCTGTTCTTGTGGAATTGGCAAAGGGATATTTGGAAGCCCTTAGAGGGCTATGGTGAAAAAGGAAATACCTTCCGTTCAAAACTGGAAGGAAGCTTTCTGAGAAACTGCTCTGCGTTCTGTTAATTCTTCTCGCAGAGTTACATCTTTCAAGAAGCCTTCGCTAAGGCTGTTCTTGTGGAATTGGCAAAGGGATATTTGGAAGCCCATAGAGGGCTATGGTGAAAAAGGAAATATCTTCCGTTCCAAACTGGAAAGAAGCTTTCTGAGAAACTGCTCTGTGTTTTCTTAATTCATCTCACAAAGTTACATCTTTCCCTTCATGAAGCCTTTCGCTAAGGCTGTTCTTTTGGAATTGGCAAAGGGATATTTGGAAGCCCATAGTGGGCTATGGTGAAAAAGGAAATATCTTCCGTTCAAAACTGGAAAGAAGCTTTCTGAGAAACTGCTCTGTGTTCTGTTAATTCATCTCACAGAGTTACATCTTTCCCTTCAAGAAGCCTTTCGCTAAGGCTGTTCTTGTGGAATTGGCAAAGGGATATTTGGAAGACCATAGAGGCTATGGTGAAAAAGGAAGTATCTTCCGTTCAAAACTGGAAAGAAGCTTTCAGAGATACTGCTCTGTGTTCTGTTATTTCAACTCACAGAGTTACATCTTTCCCTTCAAGAAGCCTTTCGATAAAGCTGTTCTTGTGGAATTGGCACAGGGATATTTGGAAGCCCATAGAGGACTATGGTGAAAAAGGAAATATATTCCGTTCAAAACTGGAAAGAAGCTTTCTGAGAAACTGCTCTGTGTTCTGTTAATTCTTCTCTCAGAGTTACATCTTTCCCTTAAAGAAGCCTTTCGATAAGGCTGTTCTTGTGGAATTGGCAAAGGGATATTTGGAAGTACATAGAGGCCTATGGTGAAAAAGGAAATATCTTCCGTTCAAAACTGGAAAGAAGCATTCTGAGAAACAGCTCTGTGTTCTGTTAATTCATCTCACAGAGTTACATCTTTCCCCTGAAGAAGCCTTTCACTAAGGCTGTTCTTGTGGAATTGGCAAAGGGATATTTGGAAGCCCATAGAGGGCTATGGTGAAAAAGGAAATATCTTCCATTCAAACCTGGAAAGAAGCTTTCTGAGAAACTGCTCTGTGTTCTGTTTGTTCATCTCACAGAGTTACATCTTTCCCTTCAAGAAGCCTTTCGCTAAGGCTGTTCTTGTGGAATTGGCAAAAGGATATTTGGAAGCCCATAGAGGGCTATGGTGAAAAAGGAAATATCTTCCGTTCAAAACTGGAAAGAAGCTTTCAGAGAAACTGCTCTGTGTTCTGTTAATTCATCTCACAGAGTTACATCTTTCCCTTCAAGAAGCCTTTCGCTAAGGCTGTTCTTGTGTAATTGGCAAAGGGATATTTGGAAGCCCATAGAGGGCTATGGTGAAAAAGGAAATATCTTCCGTTCAAAACTGGAAAGAAGCTTTCTGAGAAACTGCTCTGTGTTCTGTTAATTCATCTCACAGAGTTACATCTTTCCCTTCAGGAATCCTTTCGCTAAGGCTGTTCTTGTGGAATTGGCAAAGGGATATTAGGAAGCCCATAGAGGGCTATGGTGAAAAAGGAAATATCTTCCGTTCCAAACTGGAAAGAAGCTTTCTGAGAAACTGCTGTGTGTTCTCTTAATTCATCTCACAAACTTACATCTTTCCCTTCAAGAAGCCTTTCGCTAAGTCTTTTCTTGTGGAATTGGCAAAGGGATATTTGGAAGCCCATAGAGGGCTACGGTGAAACAGGAAATATCTTCCGTTCAAAGCTGGAAAGAAGCTTTCAGAGAAACTGCTCTGTGTTCTGTTATTTCATCTCACAGAGTTACATCTTTCCCTTCAAGAAGCCTTTCGCTAAGGCTGTTCTTGTGGAATTGGCAAAGGGATATTTGGAAACCCATAGAGGGCTAAGATGAAAAAGGAAATAACTTCCGTTCAAAACGGGAAAGAAGCTTTCTGAGAAACTGCTCTGTGTTCTATTAATTCATCTCACAGAGTTACATCTTTCCCTTCAGGAAGCCTTCCGCTAAGGCTCTTCTTGTGGAATTGGCAAAGGGATATTTGAAAGTCCATAGAGGGCTATGGTGAAAAAGGAAATATCTTCCGTTCAAAACTGGAAAGAAGCTTTCGGAGAAACTGCTCTGGGTTCTCTTAATTCATCTCACAAAGCTACATCTTTCCCTTCAAGAAGCCTTTCGCTAAGGCTGTTCTTGTGGAATTGGCAAAGGGATATTTGGAAACCCATAGAGCGCTATGGTGAAAAAGGAAATATCTTCCGTTCAAAACTGGAAAGAAGCTTTCAGAGAAACTGCTCTGTGTTCTGTTAATTCATCTCACAGAGTTACATCTTTCCCTCCAGGAATCCTTTCGCTAAGGCTGTTCTTGTGGAATTGGCAAAGGGATATTTGGAAGCCCATAGAGGGCTACGGTGAAAAAGGAAATATCTTCCGTTCAAAACTGGAAAGAAGCTTTCTGAGAAACTGCTGTGTGTTCTCTTAATTCATCTCACAAACTTACATCTTTCCCTTCAAGTAGCCTTTCGCTAAGGCTGTTCTTGTGGAATTGGCAAAGGGATATTTGGAAGCCTATAGAGGACTATGGTGATACAGGAAATATCTTCCGTTCAAAACCGGAAAGAAGCTTTCTGAGAAACTGCTCTGTGTTCTGTTAATTCACCTCACAGAGTTACATCTTTCCCTTGAAGAAACTTTTCGCTAAGGCTGTTCTTGTGGAATTGGCAAAGGGATATTTGGAAGCCCATAGAGGGCTATGGTGAAAAAGGAAATATCTTCCGTTCAAAACTGGAAAGAAGCTTTCTGAGAAACTGCTCTGTGTTCTGTTTGTTCATCTCACAGAGTTACATCTTTCCCTTCAAGAAGCCTTTCGCTAAGGCTGTTCTTGTGGAATTGGCAAAGGGATATTTGGAAGCCTATAGAGGGCTATGGTGAAACAGGAAATACTTCAGTTCGAAACTGCAAAGAAGCTTTTTGAGAAACTGCTCTGTGTTCTGTTAATTCATCGCACAGAGTTACATCTTTAGCTTCAAGAATCGTTTCGCTAAGGCTGTTATTGTGGAATTGGCAAAGGGATGTTTGGAAGCCCATAAAGGGCTATGGTGAAAAAGGAAATATCTTCCGTTCAAAACTGGAAAGAAGCTTTCTGAGAAACTGCTCTGTGTTCTGTTAATTCATCTCACAGAGTTACATCTTTCCCTTCAAGTAGCCTTTTGCTAAGGCTGTTCTTGTGGAATTGGTAAAGGGATATTTGGAAGCCCATAGAGGGCTATGGTGAAACAGGAAATACTTCCGCTCAAAACTGGAAAGAAGCTTTCTGAGAAACTGCTCTGTGTTCTCTTAATTCATCTCACAGAGTTACATCTTTCCCTTCAAGAAGCCTTTCGCTAAGACTGTTCCTGTGGAATTGGCAAAGGGATATTTGGAAGCCCATAGAGGGCTATGGTGAAAAAGGAAATATCTTCCGTTCAAAACTGGAAAGAAGCTTTCTGAGAAACTGCTCTGCGTTCTGTTAATTCATCTCACAGAGTTACATCTTTCCCTTCAAGAAGCCTTTCTCTAAGGCTGTTCTTCTGGAATTGGCAAAGGGATATTTGGAAGCCCATAGAGGGCTATGGTGAAAAAGGAAATATCTTCCGTTCAAAACTGGAAAGAAGCTTCCTGAGAAACGGCTCTGTGTTCTCTTAATTCATCTCACAGAGTTACATCTTTCCCTTCAAGAAGCCTTTCGCTAAGGCTGTTCTTGTGGAATTGATAAAGGGATATTTGGAAGCCCATAGAGGGCTACGGTGAAACTGGAAATACTTCCGTTCAAAACTGGAAATAAGCTTTCTGAGAAACTGCTCTGTGTTCTCTTAATTCATCTCAGAGAGTTACATCTTTCCCTTCAAGAAGCCTTTAGCTAAGGCTGTTCTTGTGGAATTGGCAAAGGGATATTTGGAAGCCCATAGAGGGCTATGGTGGAAAAGGAAATATCTTCCGTTCAAAACTGGAAAGAAGCTTTCTGAGAAACTGCTCTGTGTTCTGTTAATTCTTCTCGCAGAGTTTCATCTTTCCCTTCAAGAAGCCTTTCGCTAAGGCTGTTTTTGTGGAATTGGAAAAGGGATATTTGGAAGCCCATAGAGGGCTATAGTGAAAAAGGAAATATCTTCCGTTCAAAACTGGAAAGAAGCTTTCTGAGAAACTGCTGTGTGTTCTTTTAATTCATCTCACAGAGTTACATCTTTCCCTTCAAGAAACCTTTCGCTAAGGCTGTTCTTGTGGAATTGACAAAGGGATATTTGGAAGCCCATAGAGGGCTATGGTGAAACAGGAAACATCTTCCGTTCAAAACTGGAAAGAAGCTTTCTGAGAAACTGTTCTGTGTTCTCTTAATTCATTTCACAGAGTTACATCTTTCCCTTCAGGAAGCCTTTCGCTAAGGCTATTCTTGTGGAATTGGCCAAGGGATATTTGAAAGCCCAGAGAGGGCTATGGTGAAAAAGGAAACATCTTCCGTTCAAAACGGGAAAGAAGATTTCTGAGAAACTGCTCTGTGTTCTCTTAATTCATCTCACAGAGTTACATCTTTCCCTTCAGGAAGCCTTTCGCTAAGGCTGTTCTTGTGGAATTGGCAAAGGGATATTTGAAAGCCCATAGAGGGCTATGGTGAAAAAGGATATATCTTCCGTTCAAAACGGGAAAGAAGCTTTCTGAGAAACTGCTCTGTGTTCTATTAATTCATCTCACAGAGTTACATGTTTCCCTTCAGGAAGCCTTTCGCTAAGGCTGTTCTTGTGGAATTGGCAAAGGGATATTTGGAAGCCCATAGAGGGCTATGGTGAAACAGGAAATATCTTCCGTTCAAAACTGGAAATAAGCTTTCAGAGAAACTGCTCTGTGTTCTGTAAATTCATCTCACAGAGTTACATCTTTCCCTTCAAGAAGCCTTTCGCTAAGGCTGTTCTTGTGGAATTGGCAAAGGGATATTTGGAAGCCCATAGAGGGCTACGGTGAAACAGGAAATATCTTCCGTTCAAAACTGGAAAGAAGATTTCAGAGATACTGCTCTGTGTTCTGTTATTTCATCTCACAGTGTTACATCTTTCCCTTCAAGAAGCCTTTCGCTAAAGCTGTTTTTGTGGAATTGGCAAAGGGATATTTGGAAGCCCACAGAGGGCTATGGTGAGAAAGGAAATATATTCCGTTCAAAACTGGAAAGAAGCTTTCTGAGAAACTGCTCTGTGTTCTGTTAATTCATCTCACAGAGTTACATATTTCCCTTCAAGAAACCTTTCGCTAAAGCTGTTCTTGTGGAATTGGCAAAGGGATATTTGGAAGCCCATAGAGGGCTATGGTGAAAAAGGAAATATCTTCCGTTCAAAACTGGAAAGAAGCTTTGTGAGAAACTGCTCTGTGATCTGTTAATTCATCTCACTGAGTTACATCTTTCCCTTCAAGAAGCCTTTCGCTAAGGCTGTTCTTGTGGAATTGGCAAAGGGATATTTGGAAGCCCAAAGAGGGCTATGGTGGAAAAGGAAATATCTTCCGTTCAAAACTGGAAAGAAGCTTTCTGAGAAACTGCTCTGTGTTCTGTTAATTCTTCTCTCAGAGTTACATCATTCCCTTAAAGAAGCCTTTCGCTTAGGCTGTTCTTGTGGAATTGGCAAAGGGATATTTGGAAGCCCATAGAGGCCTATGGTGAAAAAGGAAATATCTTCCGTTCAAAACTGGAAAGAAGCTTTCAGAGAAACTGCTCTGTGTTCTGTTAATTCATCTCACAGAGTTACATCTTTCCCTTCAAGAAGCCTTTCGCTAAGGCTGTTCTTGTGGAATTGGCAAAGGGATATTTGGAAACCCATAGAGGGCTATGGTGAAAAAGGAAATATCTTCCGTTCAAAACGGGAAAGAAGCTTTCTGAGAATCTGCTCTGTGTTCTATTAATTCATCTCACAGAGCTACATCTTTCCGTTCAGGAAGCCTTTCGCTAAGGCTGTTCTTGTGGAATTGGCAAAGGGATATTTGAAAGCCCATAGAGGGCTATGGTGAAAAAGGAAATATCTTCCGTTCAAAACTGGAAAGAAGGTTTCGGAGAAACTGCTCTGGGTTCTCTTAATTCATCTCACAAAGTTTCATCTTTCCCTTCAAGAAGCGTTTCGGTAAGGCTGTTCTTTTGGAATTGGCAAAGGGATATTTGGAAGCCCATAGAGGGCTATGGTGAAAAAGGAAATATCTTCCGTTCAATACTGGAAAGAAGCTTTCAGAGAAACTGCTCTGTGTTCTGTTAATTCTTCTCGCAGAGTTACATCTTTCCCTTCAAGAAGCCTTTCGCTAAGGCTGATCTTGTGGAATTGGCAAAGGGATATTTGGGAGCCCATAGAGGGCTATGGTGAAAAAGGAAATATCTTCCGTTCAAAACTGGAAAGAAGCTTTCTGAGAAACTGCTCTGTGTTCTCTTAATTCATCTCACAAAGTTACATCTTTCCCTTCAAGAAGCCTTTCGCTAAAGCTGTTCTTGTGGAATTGGCAAAGGGATATTTGGAAGCCCATAGAGGGCTATGGTGAAAAAGGAAATATCTTCCGTTCAAACCTGGAAGGAAGCTTTCTGAGAAACTGCTCTGTGTTCTGTTTGTTCATCTCACAGAGGTATATCTTTCCCTTCAAGAAGCCTTTCGCTAAGGCTGTTCTTGTGGAATTGGCAAAGGGATATTTGGACGCCAATAGAGGGCTATGGTGAAAAAGGAAATATCTTCCGTTCAAAACTGGAAAGAAGCTTTCTGAGAAACTGCTCTGTGTTCTGTTAATTCAGCTCACAGAGTTACATCTTTCCCTTCAAGAAGCCTTTCGCTAAGGCTGTTCTTGTGGAATTGGTAAAGGGATATTTGGAAACCCATAGAGGGCTATGGTGAAACAGGAAACACTTCCGTTCTAAACGGGAAAGAAGCTTTCTGAGAAACTGCTCTGTGTTCTCTTAATTCATCTCACAGAGTTACATCTTTCCCTTCAAGAAGCCTTTCACTAAGTCTGTTTTTGTGAAAGTGGCAAAGGGATATTTGAAAGCCCATAGAGGGCTATGGTGAAACAGGAAATACTTCCGTTCGAAACTGGAAAGAAGCTTTCTGAGAAACTGCTCTGTGTTCTGTTAATTCATCTCACAGAGTTACATCTTTCCCTTCAAGAAGCCTTTCGCTAAGGCTGTTCTTGTGGAATTGGCAAAGGGATATTTGGAAGCCCATAGAGGGCTATGGTGAAAAAGGAAATATCTTCCGTTCAAAACGGGAAAGAAGCTTTCTGAGAAACTGCTCTGTGTTCTATTAATTCATCTCACAGAGTTACATATTTCCCTTCAGGAAGCCTTTCGCTAAGGCTCTTCTTGTGGAATTGCCAAAGGTATATTTGAAAGCCCATAGAGGGCTATGGTGAAAAAGGAAATATCTTCCGTTCAAAACTGGAAAGAAGCTTTCTGAGAAACTGCTCTGGGTTCTCTTAATTCATCTCACAAAGTTACATCTTTCCCATCAAGAAGCCTTTCGCTAAGGCTGTTCTTGTGGAATTGGCAAAGGGATATTAGGAAGCCTATAGAGGGCTATGGTGATACAGGAAATATCTTCCGTTCAAAACCGGAAAGAAGCTTTCTGAGAAACTGCTCTGTGTTCTGTTAATTCACCTCACAGAGTTACATCTTTCCCTTGAAGAAACTTTTCGCTAAGGCTGTTCTTGTGGAATTGGCAAAGGGATATTTGGAAGCCCATAGAGGGCTATGGTGAAAAAGGAAATATCTTCCGTTCAAAACTGGAAAGAAGCTTTCTGAGAAACTGCTCTGTGTTCTGCTTGTTCATCTCACAGAGTTACATCTTTCCCTTCAAGAAGCCTTTCGCTAAGGCTGTTCTTGTGGAATTGGCAAAGGGATATTTGGAAGCCCATAGAGGGCTATGGTGAAAAAGGAATTATCTTCCGTTCAAAACTGGAAAGAAGCTTTCTGAGAAACTGCTCTGTGTTCTCTTAATTCATCTCACAGAGTTACATCTTTCCCTTCAAGAAACCTTTCGCTAAAGCTGTTCTTGTGGAATTGGCAAAGTTATATTTGGAAGCCTATAGAGGGCTATGGTGAAACAGGAAATACTTCCATTCGAAACTGCAAAGAAGCTTTCTGAGAAACTGCTCTGTGTTCTGTTAATTCATCGCACAGAGTTACATCTTTAGCTTCAAGAAGCGTTTCGCTAAGGCTGTTCTTGTGGAATTGTAAAAGGGATGTTTGGAAGCCCATAAAGGGCTATGGTGAAAAAGGAAATATCTTCCGTTCAAAACTGGAAAGAAGCTTCCTGAGAAACGGCTCTGTGTTCTGTTAATTCATCTCACAGAGTTACATCTTTCCCTTCAAGAAGCCTTTCGCTAAGGCTGTTCTTGTGGAATTGATAAAGGGATATTTGGAAGCCCATAGAGGGCTACGGTGAAACTGGAAATACTTCCGTTCAAAACTGGAAATAAGCTTTCTGAGAAACTGCTCTGTGTTCTCTTAATTCATCTCAGAGAGTTACATCTTTCCCTTCAAGAAGCCTTTAGCTAAGGCTGTTCTTGTGGAATTGGCAAAGGGATATTTGGAAGCCCATAGAGGGCTATGGTGGAAAAGGAAATATCTTCCGTTCAAAACTGGAAAGAAGCTTTCTGAGAAACTGCTCTGTGTTCTGTTAATTCTTCTCGCAGAGTTACATCTTTCCCTTCAGGAAGCCTTTCGCTAAGGCTGTTTTTGTGGAATTGGAAAAGGGATATTTGGAAGCACATAGAGGGCTATAGTGAAAAAGGAAATATCTTCCGTTCAAACGTGGAAAGAAGCTTTCTGAGAAACTGCTCTGTGTTCTGTTTGTTCATCTCACAGAGTTACATCTTTCCCTTCAAGAAGCCTTTCGCTAAGGCTGTTCTTGTGGAATTGGTAAAGGGATATTTGGAAACCCATAGAGGGCTATGGTGAAACAGGAAACACTTCCGTTCAAAACTGGAAAGAAGCTTTCTGAGAAACTGCTCTGTGTTCTGTTAATTCTTCTCGCAGAGTTACATCTTTCCCTTCAAGAAACCTTTCGCTAAGGCTGTTCTTGTGGAATTGACAAAGGGATATTTGGAAGCCCATAGAGGGCTATGGTGAAACAGGAAATACTTCCGTTCGAAACTGGAAAGAAGCTTTGTGAGAAACTGCTCTGTGTTCTGTTAATTCATCTCACTGAGTTACATCTTTCCCTTCAAGAAGCCTTTCGCTAAGGCTGTTCTTGTGGAACTGGCAAAGGGATATTTGGAAGCCCATAGAGGGCTATGGTGAAACAGGAAATATCTTCCGTTCAAAACTGGAAATAAGCTTTCAGAGAAACTGCTCTGTGTTCTGTTAATTCATCTCACAAAGTTACATCTTTCCCTTCAAGAAGCCTTTCGCTAAGGCTGTTCTTGTGGAATTGGCAAAGGGATATTTGGAAGCCCATAGAGGGCTATGGTGAAACAGGAAATATCTTCCGTTCAAAACTGGAAAGAAGATTTCAGAGATACTGCTCTGTGTTCT
Organism: Chlorocebus sabaeus; assembly: GCF_047675955.1. Lineage (NCBI taxonomy): Eukaryota > Metazoa > Chordata > Mammalia > Primates > Cercopithecidae > Chlorocebus > Chlorocebus sabaeus. Next base: position 339,918 of record NW_027327578.1, read on the forward strand.
GTTATTTCATCTCACAGTGTTACATCTTTCCCTTCAAGAAGCCTTTCGCTAAAGCTGTTCTTGTGGAATTGGCAAAGGGATATTTGGAAGCCCATAGAGGGCTATGGTGAAAAAGGAAATATATTCCTTTCAAAACTGGAAAGAAGCTTTCTGAGAAACTGCTCTGTGTTCTGTTAATTCATCTCACAGAGTTACATATTTCCCTTCAAGAAACCTTTCGCTAAAGCTGTTCTTGTGGAATTGGCAAAGGGATATTTGGAAGCCCATAGAGGGCTAAGGTGAAAAAGGAAATATCTTCCGTTCAAAACTGGAAAGAAGCTTTGTGAGAAACTGCTCTGTGTTGTGTTAATTCATCTCACTGAGTTACATCTTTCCCTTCAAGAAGCCTTTCGCTAAGGCTGTTCTTGTGGAATTGGCAAAGGGATATTTGGAAGCCCATAGAGGGCTATGGTGGAAAAGGAAATATCTTCCATTCAAAACTGGAAAGAAGCTTTCTGAGAAACTGCTCTGTGTTCTGTTAATTCTTCTCTCAGAGTTACATCATTCCCTTAAAGAAGCCTTTCGCTAAGGCTGTTCTTGTGGAATTGGCAAGGGATATTTGGAAGCCCATAGAGGCCTATGGTGAAAAAGGAAATATCTTCCGTTCAAAACTGGAAAGAAGCATTCTGAGAAACAGCTCTGTGTTCTGTTAATTCATCTCACAGAGTTACATCTTTCCCCTCAAGAAGCCTTTCGCTAAGGCTGTTCTTGTGGAATTGGCAAAGAGATATTTGGAAGCCCATAGAGGGCTATGGTGAAAAAGGAAATATCTTCCGTTCAAAACTGGAAAGAAGCTTTCTGAGAAACTGCTCAGTGTTCTGTTAATTCTTCTCGCAGAGTTACATCTTTCCCTTCAACAAGCCTTTCGCTAAGGCTGTTATTGTGGAATTGGCAAAGGGATATTTGGACGCCCATAGAGGGCTATGGTGAAAAAGGAAATATCTTCCGTTCAAAACTGTAAAGAAGCTTTCTGAGAAACTTCTCTGTGTTCTCTTAATTCATCTCACAGAGTTACATCTTTCCCTTCAAGAAACCTTTCGCTAAGGCTGTTCTTGGGGAATTGACAATGGGATATTTGGAAGCCCATAGAGGGCTATGGTGAAACAGGAAATACTTCCGTTCGAAACTGGAAAGAAGCTTTATGAGAAACTGCTCTGTGTTCTGTTAATTCATCTCACAGAGTTACATCTTTCCCTTCAAGAAGCCTTTCGCTAAGGCTGTTCTTGTGGAATTGGCAAAGGGATATTTGGAATCCCATAGAGGGCTTTGGTGAAAAAGGAAATATCTTCCGTTCAAAACTGGAAAGAAGCTTTCTGAGAAACTGCTGTGTGTTCTCTTAATTCATCTCACAAAGTTACATCTTTCGCTTCAAGAAGCCTTTCGCTAAGGCTGTTCCTGTGGAATTGTGAAAGGGATATTTGGAAGCCCATAGAGGGCTATTGTGAAACAGGAAATATCTTCCGTTCAAAACTGGAAAGAAGCTTTCAGAGAAACTGCTCTGTGTTCTGTTAATTCATCTCAAAGAGTTACATCTTTCTCTTCAAGAAGCCTTTCGCTAAGGCTGTTCTTGTGGAATTGGCAAAGGGATATTTGGAAGCCCATAGAGGGCTATGGTGAAAAAGGAAATATCTTCCGTTCAAAACGGGAAAGAAGCTTTCTGAGAAACTGCTCTGTGTTCTATTAATTCATCTCACAGAGCTACATCTTTCCCTTCAGGAAGCCTTTCGCTAAGGCTGTTCTTGTGGAATTGGCAAAGGGACATTTGAAAACCCATAGAGGGCTATGGTGAAAAAGGAAATATCTTCCGTTCAAAACTGGAAAGAAGCTTTCGGAGAAACTGCTCTGGGTTCTCTTAATTCATCTCACAAAGTTACATCTTTCCCTTCAAGAAGCCTTTCGGTAAGGCTGTTCTTGTGGAATTGGCAAAGGGATATTTGGAAGCCCATAGAGGGCTATGGTGAAAAAGGAAATATCTTCCGTTCAATACTGGAAAGAAGCTTTCAGAGAAACTGCTCTGTGTTCTGTTAATTCTTCTCGCAGAGTTACATCTTTCTCTTCAAGAAGCCTTTCGCTAAGGCTGTTCTTGTGGAATTGGCAAAGGGATATTTGGGAGCCCATAGAGGGCTATGGTGAAAAAGGAAATATCTTCCGTTCAAAACTGGAAAGAAGCTTTCTGAGAAACTGCTCTGTGTTCTCTTAATTCATCTCACAAAGTTACATCTTTCCCTTCAAGAAGCCTTTCGCTAAGGCTGTTCTTGTGGAATTGGGAAAGGGATATTTGGAAGCCCATAGAGGGCTATTGTGAAACAGGAAATATCTTCCGTTCAAAACTGGAAAGAAGGTTTCAGAGAAACTGCTCTGTGTTCTGTTAATTCATCTCACAGAGTTACATCTTTCCCTTCAAGAAGCCTTTCGCTAAGGCTGTTCTTGTGGAATTGGCAAAGGGATATTTGGAAGCCCATAGAGGGCTATGGTGAAAAAGGAAATATCTTCCGTTCAAAACGGGAAAGAAGCTTTCTGAGAAACTGCTCTGTGTTCTATTAATTCATCTCACAGAGCTACATCTTTCCCTTCAGGAAGCCTTTCGCTAAGGCTGTTCTTGTGGAATTGGCAAAGGGATATTTGAAAGCCCATAGAGGGCTATGGTGAAAAAGGAAATATCTTCCGTTCAAAACTGGAAAGAAGCTTTCGGAGAAACTGCTCTGGGTTCTCTTAATTCATCTCACAAAGTTACATCTTTCCCTTCAAGAAGCCTTTCGGTAAGGCTGTTCTTTTGGAATTGGCAAAGGCATATTTGGAAGCCCATAGAGGGCTATGGTGAAAAAGGAAATATCTTCCGTTCAATACTGGAAAGAAGCTTTCAGAGAAACTGCTCTGTGTTCTGTTAATTCTTCTCGCAGAGTTACATCTTTCCCTTCAAGAAGCCTTTCGCTAAGGCTGTTCTTGTGGAATTGGCAAAGGGATATTTGGGAGCCCATAGAGGGCTATGGTGAAAAAGGAAATATCTTCCGTTCAAAACTGGAAAGAAGCTTTCTGAGAAACTGCTCTGTGTTCTCTTAATTCATCTCACAAAGTTACATCTTTCCCTTCAAGAAGCCTTTCGCTAAAGCTGTTCTTGTGGAATTGGCAAAGGGATATTTGGAAGCCCATAGAGGGCTATGGTGAAAAAGGAAATATCTTCCGTTCAAAACTGGAAAGAAGCTTTCTGAGAAACTGCTCTGTGTTCTGTTTGTTCATCTCACAGAGTTACATCTTTCCCTTCAAGAAGCCTTTCGCTAAGGCTGTTCTTGTGGAATTGGCAAAGGGATATTTGGACGCCCATAGATGGCTATGGTGAAAAAGGAAATATCTTCCGTTCAAAACTGGAAAGAAGCTTTCTGAGAAACTGCTCTGTGTTCTGTTAATTCAGCTCACAGAGTTACATCTTTCCCTTCAAGAAGCCTTTCGCTAAGGCTGTTCTTGTGGAATTGGTAAAGAGATATTTGGAAACCCATAGAGGGCTATGGTGAAACAGGAAACACTTCCGTTCAAAACTGGAAAGAAGCTTTCTGAGAAACTGCTCTGTGTTCTCTTAATTCATCTCACAGAGTTACATCTTTCCCTTCAAGAAGCCTTTCGCTAAGTCTGTTCTTGTGGAAGTGGCAAAGGGATATTTGAAAGCCCATAGAGGGCTATGGTGAAACAGGAAATACTTCCGTTCGAAACTGGAAAGAAGCTTTCTGAGAAACTGCTCTGTGTTCTGTTAATTCATCTCACAGAGTTACATCTTTCCCTTCAGGAATCCTTTCGCTAAGGCTGTTCTTGTGGAATTGGCAAAGGGATATTTGGAAGCCCATAGAGGGCTCCGGTGAAAAAGGAAATATCTTCCGTTCAAAACTGGAAAGAAGCTTTCTGAGAAACTGCTGTGTGTTCTCTTAATTCATCTCACAAACTTACATCTTTCCCTTCAAGAAGCCTTTCGCTAAGGCTGTTCTTGTGGAATTGACAAAAGGGATATTTGGAAGCCTATAGAGGGCTATGGTGATACAGGAAATATCTTCCGTTCAAAACCGGAAAGAAGCTTTCTGAGAAACTGCTCTGTGTTCTGTTAATTCACCTCACAGAGTTACATCTTTCCCTTGAAGAAACTTTTCGCTAAGGCTGTTCTTGTGGAATTGGCAAAGGGATATTTGGAAGCCCATAGAGGGCTATGGTGAAAAAGGAAATATCTTCCGTTCAAAACTGGAAAGAAGCTTTCTGAGAAACTGCTCTGTGTTCTGTTTGTTCATCTCACAGAGTTACATCTTTCCCTTCAAGAAGCCTTTCGCTAAGGCTGTTCTTGTGGAATTGGCAAAGGGATATTTGGAAGCCCATAGAGGGCTATGGTGAAAAAGGAATTATCTTCCGTTCAAAACTGGAAAGAAGCTTTCTGAGAAACTGCACTGTGTTCTCTTAATTCATCTCACAGAGTTACATCTTTCCCTTCAAGAAACCTTTCGCTAAAGCTGTTCTTGTGGAATTGGCAAAGGGATATTTGGAAGCCTATAGAGGGCTATGGTGAAACAGGAAATACTTCCGTTCGAAACTGCAAAGAAGCTTTCTGAGAAACTGCTCTGTGTTCTGTTAATTCATCGCACAGAGTTACATCTTTAGCTTCAAGAAGCGTTTCGCTAAGGCTGTTCTTGTGGAATTGTCAAAGGGATGTTTGGAAGCCCATAAAGGGCTATGGTGAAAAAGGAAATATCTTCCGTTCAAAACTGGAAAGAAGCTTCCTGAGAAACGGCTCTGTGTTCTGTTAATTCATCTCACAGAGTTACATCTTTCCCTTCAAGAAGACTTTCGCTAAGGCTGTTCTTGTGGAATTGATAAAGGGATATTTGGAAGCCCATAGAGGGCTACGGTGAAACTGGAAATACTTCCGTTCAAAACTGGAAATAAGCTTTCTGAGAAACTGCTCTGTGTTCTCTTAATTCATCTCAGAGAGTTACATCTTTCCCTTCAAGAAGCTTTTAGCTAAGGCTGTTCTTGTGGAATTGGCAAAGGGATATTTGGAAGCCCATAGAGGGCTATGGTGGAAAAGGAAATATCTTCCGTTCAAAACTGGAAAGAAGCTTTCTGAGAAACTGCTCTGTGTTCTGTTAATTCTTCTCGCAGAGTTACATCTTTCCCTTCAAGAAGCCTTTCGCTAAGGCTGTTTTTGTGGAATTGGAAAAGGGATATTTGGAAGCCCATAGAGGGCTATAGTGAAAAAGGAAATATCTTCCGTTCAAACCTGGAAAGAAGTTTTCTGAGAAACTGCTCTGTGTTCTATTAATTCATCACACAGAGTTACATCTTTCCCTTCAGGAAGCCTTTCGCTAAGGCTCTTCTTGTGGAATTGGCAAAGGTATATTTGAAAGCCCATAGAGGGCTATGGTGAAAAAGGAAATATCTTCCGTTCAAAACTGGAAAGAAGCTTTCGGAGAAACTGCTCTGGGTTCTCTTAATTCATCTCACAAAGTTACATCTTTCCCTTCAAGAAGCCTTTCGCTAAGGCTGTTCTTGTGGAATTGGCAAAGGGATATTTGGAAGCCCATAGAGCGCTATGGTGAAAAAGGAAATATCTTCCGTTCAAAACTGGAAAGAAGCTTTCAGAGAAACTGCTCTGTGTTCTGTTAATTCATCTCACAGAGTTACATCTTTCCCTTCAGGAATCCTTTCGCTAAGGCTGTTCTTGTGGAATTGGCAAAGGGATATTTGGAAGCCCATAGAGGGCTACGGTGAAAAAGGAAATATCTTCCGTTCAAAACTGGAAAGAAGCTTTCTGAGAAACTGCTGTGTGTTCTCTTAATTCATCTCACAAACTTACATCTTTCCCTTCAAGAAGCCTTTCGCTAAGGCTGTTCTTGTGGAATTGGCAAAGGGATATTTGGAAGCCTATAGAGGGCTATGGTGATAGAGGAAATATCTTCCGTTCAAAACCGGAAAGAAGCTTTCTGAGAAACTGCTCTGTGTTCTGTTAATTCACCTCACAGAGTTACATCTTTCCCTTGAAGAAACTTTTCGCTAAGGCTGTTCTTCTGGAATTGGCAAAGGGATATTTGGAAGCCCATAGAGGACTATGGTGAAAAAGGAAATATCTTCCGTTCAAAACTGGAAAGAAGCTTTCTGAGAAACTGCTCTGTGTTCTGTTTGTTCATCTCACAGAGTTACATCTTTCCCTTCAAGAAGCCTTTCGCTAAGGCTGTTCTTGTGGAATTGGCAAAGGGATATTTGGAAGCCCATAGAGGGCTATGGTGAAAAAGGAATTATCTTCCGTTCAAAACTGGAAAGAAGCTTTCTGAGAAACTGCACTGTGTTCTCTTAATTCATCTCACAGAGTTACATCTTTCCCTTCAAGAAACCTTTCGCTAAAGCTGTTCTTGTGGAATTGGCAAAGGGATATTTGGAAGCCTATAGAGGGCTATGGTGAAACAGGAAATACTTCCGTTCGAAACTGCAAAGAAGCTTTCTGAGAAACTGCTCTGTGTTCTGTTAATTCATCGCACAGAGTTACATCTTTAGCTTCAAGAAGCGTTTCGCTAAGGCTGTTCTTGTGGAATTGTCAAAGGGATGTTTGGAAGCCCATAAAGGGCTATGGTGAAAAAGGAAATATCTTCCGTTCAAAACTGGAAAGAAGCTTCCTGAGAAACGGCTCTGTGTTCTGTTAATTCATCTCACAGAGTTACATCTTTCCCTTCAAGAAGCCTTTCGCTAAGGCTGTTCTTGTGGAATTGATAAAGGGATATTTGGAAGCCCATAGAGGGCTACGGTGAAACTGGAAATACTTCCGCTCAAAAGTGGAAATAAGCTTTCTGAGAAACTGCTCTGTGTTCTCTTAATTCATCTCAGAGAGTTACATCTTTCCCTTCAAGAAGCTTTTAGCTAAGGCTGTTCTTGTGGAATTGGCAAAGGGATATTTGGAAGCCCATAGAGGGCTATGGTGGAAAAGGAAATATCTTCCGTTCAAAACTGGAAAGAAGCTTTCTGAGAAACTGCTCTGTGTTCTGTTAATTCTTCTCGCAGAGTTACATCTTTCCCTTCAAGAAGCCTTTCGCTAAGGCTGTTTTTGTGGAATTGGAAAAGGGATATTTGGAAGCCCATAGAGGGCTATAGTGAAAAAGGAAATATCTTCCGTTCAAACCTGGAAAGAAGCTTTCTGAGAAACTGCTCTGTGTTCTGTTTGTTCATCTCACAGAGTTACATCTTTCCCTTCAAGAAGCCTTTCGCTAAGGCTGTTCTTGTGGAATTGGCAAAGGGATATTTGGACGCCCATAGAGGGCTACGGTGAAAAAGGAAATATCTTCCGTTCAAAACTGGAAAGAAGCTTTCTGAGAAATTGCTCTGTGTTCTGTTAATTCAGCTCACAGAGTTACATCTTTCCCTTCAAGAAGCCTTTCGCTAAGGCTGTTCTTGTGGAATTGGTAAAGGGATATTTGGAAACCCATAGAGGGCTATGGTGAAACAGGAAACACTTCCGTTCAAAACTGGAAAGAAGCTTTCTGAGAAACTGCTCTGTGTTCTCTTAATTCATCTCACAGAGTTACATCTTTCCCTTCAAGAAGCCTTTCGCTAAGTCTGTTCTTGTGGAAGTGGCAAAGGGATATTTGAAAGCCCATAGAGGGCTATGGTGAAAAAGGAAATATCTTCCGTTCAAAACTGGAAAGAAGCTTTCTGAGAAACTGCTCTGTGTTCTGTTAATTCATCTCACAGAGTTACATCATTCCCTTCAAGAAACCTTTCGCTAAAGCTGTTCTTGTGGAATTGGCAAAGGGGTATTTGGAAGCCCATAGAGGGCTATGGTGAAACAGGAAATACTTCCGTTCGAAACTGGAAAGAAGCTTTCTGAGAAACTGCTCTGTGTTCTGTTAATTCATCTCACAGAGTTACATCTTTCCCTTCAAGAAGCCTTTCGCTAAGGCTGTTCTTGTGGAATTGGCAAAGGGATATTTGGAAGCCCATAGAGGGCTATGGTGAAACAGGAAATATCTTCCGTTCAAAACTGGAAAGAAGCTTTCTGAGAAACTGCTCTGTGTTCTGTTAATTCATCTCACAGAGTTACATCTTTCCCTCAAGAAGCCTTTCGCTAAGGCTGTTCTTGTGGAATTGGTAAAGGGATATTTGGAAGCCCATAGAGGGCTATGGTGAAACAGGAAATACTTCCGTTCAAAACTGGAAAGAAGCTTTCTGAGAAACTGCTCTGTGTTCTCTTAATTCATATCACAGAGTTACATCTTTCCCTTCAAGAAGCCTTTCGCTAAGGCTGTTCTTGTGGAATTGGTAAAGGGATATTTGGAAGCCCATAGAGGGCTACGGTGAAACAGGAAATACTTCCGTTCAAAACTGGAAAGAAGCTTTCTGAGAAACTGTTCTGTGTTCTGTTAATTCATCTCACAGAGTTACTTCTTTCCCTTCAAGAAGCCTTTCGCTAAGGCTGTTCTTGTGGAATTGGCAAAGGGATATTTGGAAGCCCATAGAGGGCTATGGTGAAAAAGGAAATATATTCCGTTCAAAACTGGTAAGAAGCTTTCTGAGAAACTGCTCTGCGTTCTGTTATTTCATCTCACTGAGTTACATATTTCCCTTCAAGAAACCTTTCGCTACAGCTGTTCTTGTGGAATTGGCAAAGGGATATTTGGAAGCCCATAGAGGGCTACGGTGAAAAGGAAATATCTTCCGTTCAAAACTGGAAAGAAGCTTTGTGAGAAACTGCTCTGTGTTCTGTTAATTCGTCTCACAAAGTTACATCTTTCCCTTCAAGAAGCCTTTCGTAAGGCTGTTCTTGTGGAATTGGCAAAGGGATATTTGGAAGCCCATAGAGGGCTATGGTGGAAAAAGAAATATCTTCCGTTCAAAACTGGAAAGAAGCTTTCTGAGAAACTGCTCTGTGTTCTGTTAATTCTTCCCTCAGAGTTACATCTTTCCCTTAAAGAAGCCTTTCGCTAAGGCTGTTCTTGTGGAATTGGCAAAGGGATATTTGGAAGCCCATAGAGGCCTATGGTGAAAAAGGAAATATCTTCCGTTCAAAACTGGAAAGAAGCATTCTGAGAAACAGCTCTGTGTTCTGTTAATTCATCTCACACAGTTACATCTTTCCCCTCAAGAAGCCTTTCGCTAAGGCTGTTCTTGTGGAATTGGCAAAGGGATATTTGGAAGCCCATAGAGGGCTATGGTGAAAAAGGAAATATCTTCCGTTAAAAACTGGAAAGAAGCTTTCTGAGAAACTGCTCTGTGTTCTGTTAATTCTTCTCGCAGAGTTACATCTTTCCCTTCAAGAAGCCTTTCGCTAAGGCTGTTCTTGTTGAATTGGCAAAGTGATATATGGAAGCCCATAGAGGGCTATGGTGAAAAAGGAAATATCTTCCGTTCAAAACTGGAAAGAAGCTTTCAGAGAAACTGCTCTGTGTTCTGTTAATTCATCTCACAGAGTTACATCTTTCCCTTCAAGAAGCCTTTCGCTAAGGCTGTTCTTCTGGAATTGGCAAAGGGATATTTGGAAGCCCATAGAGAGCTATGGTGAAAAAGGAAATATCTTCCGTTCAGAACTGGAAAGAAGCTTTCTGAGAAACTGCTCTGTGTTCTGTTTGTTCATCTCACAGAGTTACATCTTTTCCTTCAAGAAGGCTTTCGCTAAGGCTGTTGTTGTGGAATTGGCAAAGGGATATTTGGACGCCCATAGAGGGCTATGGTGAAAAAGGAAATATCTTCCGTTCAAAACTGGAAAGAAGCTTTCTGAGAAACTGCTCTGTGTTCTCTTAATTCACCTCACAGAGTTACATCTTTCCCTTCAAGAAACCTTTCGCTAAGGCTGTTCTTGGGGAATTGACAAAGGGATATTTGGAAGACCATAGAGGGCTATGGTGAAACAGGAAATACTTCCGTTCGAAACTGGAAAGAAGCTTTCTGAGAAACTGCTCTGTGTTCTGTTAATTCATCTCACAAAGTTACATCTTTCCCTTCAAGAAGCCTTTCGCTAAGGCTGCTCTTGTGGAATTGGCAAAGGGATATTTGGAAGCCCATAGAGGGCTATGGTGAAACAGGAAATATCTTCCGTTCAAAACTGGAAAGAAGCTTTCTGAGAAACTGCTCTGTGTTTTGTTAATTCATCTCACAGAGTTACATTTTTCCCTTCAAGAAGCCTTTCGCTAAGGCTGTTCTTGTGGAATTGGTAAAGGGATATTTCGAAGCCCATAGAGGGCTATGGTGAAACAGGAAATACTTCCGTTCAAAACTGGAAAGAAGCTTTCTGAGAAACTGCTCTGTGTTCTCTTAATTCATCTCACAGAGTTACATCTTTCCCTTCAAGAAGCCTTTCGCTAAGTCTGTTGTTGTGGAACTGGCAAAGGGATATTTGAAAGCCCATAGAGGGTTATGGTGAAAAAGGAAATATCTTCCGTTCAAAACTGGAAAGAAGCTTTATGAGAAACTGCTCTGTTTTCTGTTAATTCATCTCACAGTGTTACATCTTACCCTTCAAGAAGACTTTCTCTAAGGCTGTTCTTGTGGAATTGGCAAAGGGATATTTGGACGCCCATAGAGGGCTATGGTGAAAAAGGAAATATCTTCCGTTCAAAACTGGAAAGAAGCTTTCTGAGAAATTGCTCTGTGTTCTGTTAATTCAGCTCACAGAGTTACATCTTTCCCTTCAAGAAGCCTTTCGCTAAGGCTGTTCTTGTGGAATTGGTAAAGGGATATTTGGAAACCCATAGAGGGCTATGGTGAAACAGGAAACACTTCCGTTCAAAACTGGAAAGAAGCTTTCTGAGAAACTGCTCTGTGTTCTCTTAATTCATCTCACAGAGTTACATCTTTCCCTTCAAGAAGCCTTTCGCTAAGTCTGTTCTTGTGGAAGTGGCAAAGGGATATTTGAAAGCCCATAGAGGGCTATGGTGAAAAAGGAAATATCTTCCGTTCAAAACTGGAAAGAAGCTTTCTGAGAAACTGCTCTGTGTTCTGTTAATTCATCTCACAGAGTTACATCATTCCCTTCAAGAAACCTTTCGCTAAAGCTGTTCTTGTGGAATTGGCAAAGGGGTATTTGGAAGCCCATAGAGGGCTATGGTGAAACAGGAAATACTTCCGTTCGAAACTGGAAAGAAGCTTTCTGAGAAACTGCTCTGTGTTCTGTTAATTCATCTCACAGAGTTACATCTTTCCCTTCAAGAAGCCTTTCGCTAAGGCTGTTCTTGTGGAATTGGCAAAGGGATATTTGGAAGCCCATAGAGGGCTATGGTGAAACAGGAAATATCTTCCGTTCAAAACTGGAAAGAAGCTTTCTGAGAAACTGCTCTGTGTTCTGTTAATTCATCTCACAGAGTTACATCTTTCCCTCAAGAAGCCTTTCGCTAAGGCTGTTCTTGTGGAATTGGTAAAGGGATATTTGGAAGCCCATAGAGGGCTATGGTGAAACAGGAAATACTTCCGTTCAAAACTGGAAAGAAGCTTTCTGAGAAACTGCTCTGTGTTCTCTTAATTCATATCACAGAGTTACATCTTTCCCTTCAAGAAGCCTTTCGCTAAGGCTGTTCTTGTGGAATTGGTAAAGGGATATTTGGAAGCCCATAGAGGGCTACGGTGAAACAGGAAATACTTCCGTTCAAAACTGGAAAGAAGCTTTCTGAGAAACTGTTCTGTGTTCTGTTAATTCATCTCACAGAGTTACTTCTTTCCCTTCAAGAAGCCTTTCGCTAAGGCTGTTCTTGTGGAATTGGCAAAGGGATATTTGGAAGCCCATAGAGGGCTATGGTGAAAAAGGAAATATATTCCGTTCAAAACTGGTAAGAAGCTTTCTGAGAAACTGCTCTGCGTTCTGTTATTTCATCTCACTGAGTTACATATTTCCCTTCAAGAAACCTTTCGCTACAGCTGTTCTTGTGGAATTGGCAAAGGGATATTTGGAAGCCCATAGAGGGCTACGGTGAAAAGGAAATATCTTCCGTTCAAAACTGGAAAGAAGCTTTGTGAGAAACTGCTCTGTGTTCTGTTAATTCGTCTCACAAAGTTACATCTTTCCCTTCAAGAAGCCTTTCGTAAGGCTGTTCTTGTGGAATTGGCAAAGGGATATTTGGAAGCCCATAGAGGGCTATGGTGGAAAAAGAAATATCTTCCGTTCAAAACTGGAAAGAAGCTTTCTGAGAAACTGCTCTGTGTTCTGTTAATTCTTCCCTCAGAGTTACATCTTTCCCTTAAAGAAGCCTTTCGCTAAGGCTGTTCTTGTGGAATTGGCAAAGGGATATTTGGAAGCCCATAGAGGCCTATGGTGAAAAAGGAAATATCTTCCGTTCAAAACTGGAAAGAAGCATTCTGAGAAACAGCTCTGTGTTCTGTTAATTCATCTCACACAGTTACATCTTTCCCCTCAAGAAGCCTTTCGCTAAGGCTGTTCTTGTGGAATTGGCAAAGGGATATTTGGAAGCCCATAGAGGGCTATGGTGAAAAAGGAAATATCTTCCGTTAAAAACTGGAAAGAAGCTTTCTGAGAAACTGCTCTGTGTTCTGTTAATTCTTCTCGCAGAGTTACATCTTTCCCTTCAAGAAGCCTTTCGCTAAGGCTGTTCTTGTTGAATTGGCAAAGTGATATATGGAAGCCCATAGAGGGCTATGGTGAAAAAGGAAATATCTTCCGTTCAAAACTGGAAAGAAGCTTTCAGAGAAACTGCTCTGTGTTCTGTTAATTCATCTCACAGAGTTACATCTTTCCCTTCAAGAAGCCTTTCGCTAAGGCTGTTCTTCTGGAATTGGCAAAGGGATATTTGGAAGCCCATAGAGAGCTATGGTGAAAAAGGAAATATCTTCCGTTCAGAACTGGAAAGAAGCTTTCTGAGAAACTGCTCTGTGTTCTGTTTGTTCATCTCACAGAGTTACATCTTTTCCTTCAAGAAGGCTTTCGCTAAGGCTGTTGTTGTGGAATTGGCAAAGGGATATTTGGACGCCCATAGAGGGCTATGGTGAAAAAGGAAATATCTTCCGTTCAAAACTGGAAAGAAGCTTTCTGAGAAACTGCTCTGTGTTCTCTTAATTCACCTCACAGAGTTACATCTTTCCCTTCAAGAAACCTTTCGCTAAGGCTGTTCTTGGGGAATTGACAAAGGGATATTTGGAAGACCATAGAGGGCTATGGTGAAACAGGAAATACTTCCGTTCGAAACTGGAAAGAAGCTTTCTGAGAAACTGCTCTGTGTTCTGTTAATTCATCTCACAAAGTTACATCTTTCCCTTCAAGAAGCCTTTCGCTAAGGCTGCTCTTGTGGAATTGGCAAAGGGATATTTGGAAGCCCATAGAGGGCTATGGTGAAACAGGAAATATCTTCCGTTCAAAACTGGAAGGAAGCTTTCTGAGAAACTGCTCTGTGTTTTGTTAATTCATCTCACAGAGTTACATTTTTCCCTTCAAGAAGCCTTTCGCTAAGGCTGTTCTTGTGGAATTGGTAAAGGGATATTTCGAAGCCCATAGAGGGCTATGGTGAAACAGGAAATACTTCCGTTCAAAACTGGAAAGAAGCTTTCTGAGAAACTGCTCTGTGTTCTCTTAATTCATCTCACAGAGTTACATCTTTCCCTTCAAGAAGCCTTTCGCTAAGTCTGTTGTTGTGGAACTGGCAAAGGGATATTTGAAAGCCCATAGAGGGTTATGGTGAAAAAGGAAATATCTTCCGTTCAAAACTGGAAAGAAGCTTTATGAGAAACTGCTCTGTTTTCTGTTAATTCATCTCACAGAGTTACATCTTACCCTTCAAGAAGACTTTCTCTAAGGCTGTTCTTGTGGAATTGGCAAAGGGATATTTGGAAGCCCATAGAGGGTTATGGTGGAAAAGGAAATATCTTCCGTTCAAAACTGGAAAGAAGCTTTCTGAGAAACTGCTCTGTGTTCTGTTAATTCTTCTCGCAGAGTTACATCTTTCCCTTCAAGAAGCCTTTCGCCAAGGTTGTTCTTGTGGAATTGGCAAAGGGATATTTGGAAGCCCATAGAGGGCTATGGTGAAAAAGGAATTATCTTCCGTTCAAAACTGGAAAGAAGCTTTCTGAGAAACTGCTCTGTGTTCTGTTAATTCATCTCACAGAGTTACATCTTTCCCTTCAAGAAGCCTTTCGCTAAGGCTGTTCTTGTGGAATTGGCAAAGGGATATTTGGAAGCCCATAGAGGGCTATGGTGGAAAAGGAAATATCTTTCGTTCAAAACTGGAAAGAAGCTTTCTGAGAAACTGCTCTGTGTTCTGTTAATTCTTCTCGCAGAGTTACATCTTTCCCTTCAAGAAGCCTTTCGCTAAGGCTGTTCTTGTGGAATTGGCAAAGGGATATTTGGAAGCCCATAGAGGGCTATGGTGAAAAAGGAAATATCTTCCGTTCAAAACTGGAAAGAAGCTTTCTGAGAAACTTCTCTGTGTTCTGTTAATTCATCTCACAGTTACATCTTTCCCTTCAAGAAGCCTTTCGCTAAGGCAGTAAGTGTGGAATTGGCAAAGGGATATTTGGAAGCCCATAGAGGTCTTCGGTGAAAAAGGAAATATTTTCCGTTCGAAACTGGAAAGAAGCTTTCTGAGAAACTGCTCTGTGTTCTGTTAATTCATCTCACAGAGTTACATCTTTCCCTTCAAGAAGCGTTTCGCTAAGGCTGTTCTTGTGGAATTGGCAAAGGGATATTTGGAAGCCCATAGAGGGCTATGGTGAAAAAGGAAATATCTTCCGTTCAAAACTGGAAAGAAGCTTTCTGAGAAACTGCTCTGTGTTCTCTTAATTCATCTCACAGAGTTACATCTTTCCCTTCAAGAAACCTTTCGCTAAGGCTGTTCTTGTGGAATTGACAAAGGGATATTTGGAAGCCCATAGAGGGCTATGGTGAAACAGGAAATACTTCGGTTCGAAACTGGAAAGAAGCTTTCTGAGAAACTGCTCTGTGTTCTGTTAATTCATCTCACAGAGTTACATCTTTCCCTTCAAGAAGCCTTTCTCTAAGGCTGTTCTTGTGGAATTGGTAAAGGGATATTTGGAAGCCCATAGAGGGCTATGGTGAAAAAGCAAATATCTTCCGTTCAAAACTGGAAAGAAGCTGCCTGAGAAACTGCTCTGTGTTCTGTTAATTCATCTCACAGAGTTACATCTTTCCCTTCAAGAAGCCTTTCGCTAAGGCTGTTCTTGTGGAATTGGTAAAGGGATATTTGGAAGCCCATAGAGGGCTATGGTGAAACTGGAAATACTTCCGTTCAAAACGGGAAAGAAGCTTTCTGAGAAACTGCTCTGTGTTCTCTTAATTCATCTCACAGAGTTACATCTTTACCTTCAAGAAGCCTTTCGCTAAGACTGTTCCTGTGGAATTGGCAAAGGGATATTTGGAAGCCCATAGAGGGCTACGGTGAAAAAGGAAATATCTTCCGTTCAAAACTGGAAAGAAGCTTTCTGAGAAACCTCTCTGTGTTCTCTTAATTCATCTCACAGAGTTACACATTTCCCTTCAAGAAGCCTTTCGCTAAGGCTTTTCTTGTGGAATTGGCAAAGGGATATTTGGAAGCCCTTACAGGGCTATGGTGAAAAAGGAAATATCTTCCGTTAAAAACTGGAAAGAAGCTTTCTCAGAAACTGCTCTGTGTTCTGTTAATTCATCTCACAGAGTTACATCTTTCCCTTCAGGAATATTTTCGCTAAGGCTGTTCTTGTGGAATTGGAAAAGGGATATTTGGAAGCCCATAGAGGGCTGTGGTGAAACAGGAAATATCTTCCGTTCAAAACTGGAAAGAAGCTTTCTGAGAAACTGCTGTGTGTTCTCTTAATTCATCTCACAAAGTTACATCTTTCCCTTCAAGAAGCTTTTCGCTAAGGCTCTTCTTGTGAAATTGGCAAAGGGATATTTGGAAGCCCATAGAGGGCTACGGTGAAACTAGAAATACTTCCGTTCAAAACTGGAAAGAAGCTTTCTGAGAAACTGCTCTGTGTTCTCTTAATTCATCTCAAAGAGTAACATCTTTCCCTTCAAGAAGCCTTTCGCTAAGACTGTTCCTGTGGAATTGGCAAAGGGATATTTGGAAGCCCATAGAGGGCTACGGTGAAAAAGGAAATATCTTCCGTTCAAAACTGGAAAGAAGCTTTCTGAGAAACTGCTCTGTGTTCTGTTAAACATCTCACAGAGTTACATATTTCCCTTCAAGAAACCTTTCGCTAAAGCTGTTCTTGTGGAATTGGCAAAGGGATATTTGGAAGTCCATAGAGGGCTATGGTGAAAAAGGAAATATCTTCCGTTCAAAACTGGAAAGAAGCTTTCTGAGAAACAGCTCTGTGTTCTGTTAATTCATCTCACAGAGTTACATCTTTCAAGAAGACTTTCGCTAAGGCTGTTCTTCTGGAATTGGCAAAGGGATATTTGGAAGCCCATAGTGGGCTATGGTGAAAAAGGAAATATCTTCCGTTCAAAACTGGAAAGAAGCTTTCTGAGAAACTGCTCTGTGTTCTGTTAATTCATTCTACAGAGTTACATCTTTCCCTTCAAGAAGCCTTTCGCTAAGGCTGTTCTTGTGGAATTGGCAAAGGGATATTTGGAAACCCATAGAGGGCTATTGTGAAAAAGGAAATATCTTCCGTTCAAAACTGGAAAGAAGCTTTCTGAGAAACTGCTCTGTGTTCTGTTAATTCATAGCACAGAGTTACATCTTTCCCTTTAAGAAGCATTTCGCTAAGGCTGTTCCTGTGGAATTGGCAAAGGGATATTTGGAAGCCCATAGAGGGCTACGGTGAAAAAGGAAATATCTTCCGTTCAAAACTGGAAAGAAGCTTTCTGAGAAACTGCTCTGTGTTCTGTTAAACATCTCACAGAGTTACATATTTCCCTTCAAGAAACCTTTCGCTAAAGCTGTTCTTGTGGAATTGGCAAAGGGATATTTGGAAGCCCATAGATGGCTACGGTGAAAAAGGAAATAACTTCCGTTCAAAACTGGAAAGAAGCTTTCTGAGAAACTGCTCTGTGTTCTGTTAATTCATCTCACAGAGTTACTTCTTTCCCTTCAAGAAGCCTTTCGCTAAGGCTGTTCTTGTGGAATTGGCAAAGGGATATTTGGAAGCCCATAGAGGGCTATGGTGAAAAAGGAAATATATTCCGTTCAAAACTGGTAAGAAGCTTTCTGAGAAACTGCTCTGCGTTCTGTTATTTCATCTCACTGAGTTACATATTTCCCTTCAAGAAACCTTTCGCTACAGCTGTTCTTGTGGAATTGGCAAAGGGATATTTGGAAGCCCATAGAGGGCTACGGTGAAAAAGGAAATATCTTCCGTTCAAAACTGGAAAGAAGCTTTGTGAGAAACTGCTCTGTGTTCTGTTAATTCGTCTCACAAAGTTACATCTTTCCCTTCAAGAAGCCTTTCGTAAGGCTGTTCTTGTGGAATTGGCAAAGGGATATTTGGAAGCCCATAGAGGGCTATGGTGGAAAAAGAAATATCTTCCGTTCAAAACTGGAAAGAGGCTTTCTGAGAAACTGCTCTGTGTTCTGTTAATTCTTCCCTCAGAGTTACATCTTTCCCTTAAAGAAGCCTTTCGCTAAGGCTGTTCTTGTGGAATTGGCAAAGGGATATTTGGAAGCCCATAGAGGCCTATGGTGAAAAAGGAAATATCTTCCGTTCAAAACTGGAAAGAAGCATTCTGAGAAACAGCTCTGTGTTCTGTTAATTCATCTCACAGAGTTACATCTTTCCCCTCAAGAAGCCTTTCGCTAAGGCTGTTCTTGTGGAATTGGCAAAGGGATATTTGGAAGCCCATAGAGGGCTATGGTGAAAAAGGAAATATCTTCCGTTAAAAACTGGAAAGAAGCTTTCTGAGAAACTGCTCTGTGTTCTGTTAATTCTTCTCGCAGAGTTACATCTTTCCCTTCAAGAAGCCTTTCGCTAAGGCTGTTCTTGTGGAATTGGCAAAGTGATATATGGAAGCCCATAGAGGGCTATGGTGAAAAAGGAAATATCTTCCGTTCAAAACTGGAAAGAAGCTTTCAGAGAAACTGCTCTGTGTTCTGTTAATTCATCTCACAGAGTTACATCTTTCCCTTCAAGAAGCCTTTCGCTAAGGCTGTTCTTCTGGAATTGGCAAAGGGATATTTGGAAGCCCATAGAGAGCTATGGTGAAAAAGGAAATATCTTCCGTTCAGAACTGGAAAGAAGCTTTCTGAGAAACTGCTCTGTGTTCTGTTTGTTCATCTCACAGAGTTACATCTTTTCCTTCAAGAAGGCTTTTGCTAAGGCTGTTGTTGTGGAATTGGCAAAGGGATATTTGGACGCCCATAGAGGGCTATGGTGAAAAAGGAAATATCTTCCGTTCAAAACTGGAAAGAAGCTTTCTGAGAAACTGCTCTGTGTTCTCTTAATTCACCTCACAGAGTTACATCTTTCCCTTCAAGAAACCTTTCGCTAAGGCTGTTCTTGGGGAATTGACAAAGGGATATTTGGAAGACCATAGAGGGCTATGGTGAAACAGGAAATACTTCCGTTCGAAACTGGAAAGAAGCTTTCTGAGAAACTGCTCTGTGTTCTGTTAATTCATCTCACAAAGTTACATCTTTCCCTTCAAGAAGCCTTTCGCTAAGGCTGCTCTTGTGGAATTGGCAAAGGGATATTTGGAAGCCCATAGAGGGCTATGGTGAAACAGGAAATATCTTCCGTTCAAAACTGGAAAGAAGCTTTCTGAGAAACTGCTCTGTGTTTTGTTAATTCATCTCACAGAGTTACATTTTTCCCTTCAAGAAGCCTTTCGCTAAGGCTGTTCTTGTGGAATTGGTAAAGGGATATTTCGAAGCCCATAGAGGGCTATGGTGAAACAGGAAATACTTCCGTTCAAAACTGGAAAGAAGCTTTCTGAAAACTGCTCTGTGTTCTCTTAATTCATCTCACAGAGTTACATCTTTCCCTTCAAGAAGCCTTTCGCTAAGTCTGTTGTTGTGGAACTGGCAAAGGGATATTTGAAAGCCCATAGAGGGTTATGGTGAAAAAGGAAATATCTTCCGTTCAAAACTGGAAAGAAGCTTTATGAGAAACTGCTCTGTTTTCTGTTAATTCATCTCACAGAGTTACATCTTACCCTTCAAGAAGACTTTCTCTAAGGCTGTTCTTGTGGAATTGGCAAAGGGATATTTGGAAGCCCATAGAGGGTTATGGTGGAAAAGGAAATATCTTCCGTTCAAAACTGGAAAGAAGCTTTCTGAGAAACTGCTCTGTGTTCTGTTAATTCTTCTCGCAGAGTTACATCTTTCCCTTCAAGAAGCCTTTCGCCAAGGTTGTTCTTGTGGAATTGGCAAAGGGATACTTGGAAGCCCATAGAGGGCTATGGTGAAAAAGGAATTATCTTCCGTTCAAAACTGGAAAGAAGCTTTCTGAGAAACTGCTCTGTGTTCTGTTAATTCATCTCACAGAGTTACATCTTTCCCTTCAAGAAGCCTTTCGCTAAGGCTGTTCTTGTGGAATTGGCAAAGGGATATTTGGAAGCCCATAGAGGGCTATGGTGGAAAAGGAAATATCTTTCGTTCAAAACTGGAAAGAAGCTTTCTGAGAAACTGCTCTGTGTTCTGTTAATTCTTCTCGCAGAGTTACATCTTTCCCTTCAAGAAGCCTTTCGCTAAGGCTGTTCTTGTGGAATTGGCAAAGGGATATTTGGAAGCCCATAGAGGGCTATGGTGAAAAAGGAAATATCTTCCGTTCAAAACTGGAAAGAAGCTTTCTGAGAAACTTCTCTGTGTTCTGTTAATTCATCTCACAGTTACATCTTTCCCTTCAAGAAGCCTTTCGCTAAGGCAGTAAGTGTGGAATTGGCAAAGGGATATTTGGAAGCCCATAGAGGGCTTCGGTGAAGAAGGAAATATTTTCCGTTCGAAACTGGAAAGAAGCTTTCTGAGAAACTGCTCTGTGTTCTGTTAATTCATCTCACAGAGTTACATCTTTCCCTTCAAGAAGCGTTTCGCTAAGGCTGTTCTTGTGGAATTGGCAAAGGGATATTTGGAAGCCCATAGAGGGCTATGGTGAAAAAGGAAATATCTTCCGTTCAAAACTGGAAAGAAGCTTTCTGAGAAACTGCTCTGTGTTCTCTTAATTCATCTCACAGAGTTACATCTTTCCCTTCAAGAAACCTTTCGCTAAGGCTGTTCTTGTGGAATTGACAAAGGGATATTTGGAAGCCCATAGAGGGCTATGGTGAAACAGGAAATACTTCGGTTCGAAACTGGAAAGAAGCTTTCTGAGAAACTGCTCTGTGTTCTGTTAATTCATCTCACAGAGTTACATCTTTCCCTTCAAGAAGCCTTTCTCTAAGGCTGTTCTTGTGGAATTGGTAAAGGGATATTTGGAAGCCCATAGAGGGCTATGGTGAAAAAGCAAATA
Organism: Chlorocebus sabaeus; assembly: GCF_047675955.1. Taxonomy (NCBI): domain Eukaryota; kingdom Metazoa; phylum Chordata; class Mammalia; order Primates; family Cercopithecidae; genus Chlorocebus; species Chlorocebus sabaeus. Next base: position 360,291 of record NW_027327578.1, read on the forward strand.
TCTTCCGTTCAAAACTGGAAAGAAGCTGCCTGAGAAACTGCTCTGTGTTCTGTTAATTCATCTCACAGAGTTACATCTTTCCCTTCAAGAAGCCTTTCGCTAAGGCTGTTCTTGTGGAATTGGTAAAGGGATATTTGGAAGCCCATAGAGGGCTATGGTGAAACTGGAAATACTTCCGTTCAAAACGGGAAAGAAGCTTTCTGAGAAACTGCTCTGTGTTCTCTTAATTCATCTCACAGAGTTACATCTTTACCTTCAAGAAGCCTTTCGCTAAGACTGTTCCTGTGGAATTGGCAAAGGGATATTTGGAAGCCCATAGAGGGCTACGGTGAAAAAGGAAATATCTTCCGTTCAAAACTGGAAAGAAGCTTTCTGAGAAACCTCTCTGTGTTCTCTTAATTCATCTCACAGAGTTACACATTTCCCTTCAAGAAGCCTTTCGCTAAGGCTTTTCTTGTGGAATTGGCAAAGGGATATTTGGAATCCCTTACAGGGCTATGGTGAAAAAGGAAATATCTTCCGTTAAAAACTGGAAAGAAGCTTTCTGAGAAACTGCTCTGTGTTCTGTTAATTCATCTCACAGAGTTACATCTTTCCCTTCAGGAATATTTTCGCTAAGGCTGTTCTTGTGGAATTGGAAAAGGGATATTTGGAAGCCCATAGAGGGCTGTGGTGAAACAGGAAATATCTTCCGTTCAAAACTGGAAAGAAGCTTTCTGAGAAACTGCTGTGTGTTCTCTTAATTCATCTCACAAAGTTACATCTTTCCCTTCAAGAAGCTTTTCGCTAAGGCTCTTCTTGTGAAATTGGCAAAGGGATATTTGGAAGCCCATAGAGGGCTATGGTGAAACAGGAAATATCTTCCGTTCAAAACTGGAAAGAAGCTTTCAGAGAAACTGCTCTGTGTTCTGTTAATTCATCTCACAGAGTTACATCTTTCCCTTCAAGAAGCCTTTCGCTAAGGCAGTTCTTGTGGAATTGGCAAAGGGATATTTGGAAGCCCATAGAGGGCTATGGTGAAAAAGGAAATATCTTCCGTTCAAAACTGGAAAGAAGCTTTCGGAGAAACTGCTCTGTGTTCTGTTAATTAATCTCACAGAGTTACATCTTTCCCTTCAGGAATCCTTTCGCTAAGGCTGTTCTTGTGGAACTGGCAAAGGGATGTTTGGAAGCTCTTAGAGGGCTATGGTGAAAAAGGAAATATCTTCCGTTCAAAACTGGAAAGAAGCTTTCTGAGAAACTGCTCTGTGTTCTGTTAATTCATCTCACAGAGTTACATCTTTCCCTTCAAGAAGCCTTTCGCTAAGGCAGTAAGTGTGGAATTGGCAAAGGGATATTTGGAAGCCCATAGAGGGCTTCGGTGAAAAAGGAAATATTTTCCGTTCGAAACTGGAAAGAAGCTTTCTGAGAAACTGCTCTGTGTTCTGTTAATTCATCTCACAGAGTTACATCTTTCCCTTCAAGAAGACTTTCGCTAAGGCTGCTCTTGTGGAATTGGTAAAGGGATATTTGGAAGCCCATAGAGGGCTACGGTGAAACTAGAAATACTTCCGTTCAAAACTGGAAAGAAGCTTTCTGAGAAACTGCTCTGTGTTCTCTTAATTCATCTCAAAGAGTAACATCTTTCCCTTCAAGAAGCCTTTCGCTAAGACTGTTCCTGTGGAATTGGCAAAGGGATATTTGGAAGCCCATAGAGGGCTACGGTGAAAAAGGAAATATCTTCCGTTCAAAACTGGAAAGAAGCTTTCTGAGAAACTGCTCTGTGTTCTGTTAAACATCTCACAGAGTTACATATTTCCCTTCAAGAAACCTTTCGCTAAAGCTGTTCTTGTGGAATTGGCAAAGGGATATTTGGAAGTCCATAGAGGGCTATGGTGAAAAAGGAAATATCTTCCGTTCAAAACTGGAAAGAAGCTTTCTGAGAAACAGCTCTGTGTTCTGTTAATTCATCTCACAGAGTTACATCTTTCAAGAAGACTTTCGCTAAGGCTGTTCTTCTGGAATTGGCAAAGGGATATTTGGAAGCCCATAGTGGGCTATGGTGAAAAAGGAAATATCTTCCGTTCAAAACTGGAAAGAAGCTTTCTGAGAAACTGCTCTGTGTTCTGTTAATTCATTCTACAGAGTTACATCTTTCCCTTCAAGAAGCCTTTCGCTAAGGCTGTTCTTGTGGAATTGGCAAAGGGATATTTGGAAACCCATAGAGGGCTATTGTGAAAAAGGAAATATCTTCCGTTCAAAACTGGAAAGAAGCTTTCTGAGAAACTGCTCTGTGTTCTGTTAATTCATCGCACAGAGTTACATCTTTCCCTTTAAGAAGCATTTCGCTAAGGCTGTTCCTGTGGAATTGGCAAAGGGATATTTGGAAGCCCATAGAGGGCTACGGTGAAAAAGGAAATATCTTCCGTTCAAAACTGGAAAGAAGCTTTCTGAGAAACTGCTCTGTGTTCTGTTAAACATCTCACAGAGTTACATATTTCCCTTCAAGAAACCTTTCGCTAAAGCTGTTCTTGTGGAATTGGCAAAGGGTTATTTGGAAGCCCATAGATGGCTATGGTGAAAAAGGAAATAACTTCCGTTCAAAACTGGAAAGAAGCTTTCTGAGAAACAGCTCTGTGTTCTGTTAATTCATCTCACAGAGGTTCATCTTTCCCCTCAAGAAGCCTTTCGCTAAGGCTGTTCTTGTGGAATTGGCAAAGGGATATTTGGAAGCCCTTAGAGGGCTATGGTGAAAAAGGAAATATCTTCCGTTCAAAACTGGAAGGAAGCTTTCTGAGAAACTGCTCTGCGTTCCGTTAATTCTTCTCGCAGAGTTACATCTTTCAAGAAGACTTTCGTTAAGGCTGTTCTTCTGGAATTGGCAAAGGGATATTTGGGAGCCCATAGAGGGCTATGGTGAAAAAGGAAATATCTTCCGTTCCAAACTGGAAAGAAGCTTTCTGAGAAACTGCTCTGTGTTTTCTTAATTCATCTCACAAAGTTACATCTTTCCCTTCAAGAAACCTTTCGCTAAGGTTTTTCTTGTGGAATTGACAAAGGGATATTTGGAAGCCCATAGAGGGCTATGGTGAAACAGGAAATACTTCCGTTCGAAACTGGAAAGAAGCTTTCTGAGAAACTGCTCTGTGTTCTGTTAATTCATCGCACAGAGTTACATCTTTCCCTTTAAGAAGCGTTTCGCTAAAGCTGTTCTTGTGGTATTGGCAAAGTGATATTTTGAAGCCCATAGAGGGCTATGGTGAAAAAGGAAATATCTTCCGTTCAAAACTGGAAAGAAGCTTTCTGAGAAACTGGTCTGTGTTCTGTTAATTCATCTCACAGAGTTACATCTTTCCCTTCAAGAAGCCTTTTGCTAAGGCTGTTCTTGTGGAATTGGCAAAGGGATATTTGGAAGCCCATGGAGGGCTATGGTGAAACAGGAAATATCTTCCGTTCAAAACTGGAAAGAAGCTTTCAGAGAAACTGCTCTGTGTTCTGTTAATTCATCTCACAGTGTTACATCTTTCCCTTCAAGAAGCCTTTCGCTAAGGCTGTTCTTGTGGAATTGGCAAAGGGATATTTGGGAGCCCTTAGAGGGCTATGGTGAAAAAGGAAATATCTTCCGTTCAAAACTGGAAAGAAGCTTTCTGAGAAACTGCTCTGTGTTCTTTTAATTCATCTCACAGAGTTACCTCTTTCCCTTCAAGAAGCCTTTCGCTAAGGCTGTTCTTGTGGAATTGGCAAAGGGATATTTGGAAGCCCATAGAGGGCTACGGTGAAAAAGGAAATATCTTCCGTTCAAAACTGGAAAGAAGCTTTCTGAGAAACTGCTCTGTGTTCTCTTAATTCATCTCACAGAGTTACATCTTTCCCTTCAAGAAGCCTTTCGTAAGGCTGTTCTTGTGGAATTGGCAAAGGGATATTTGGAAGCCCATAGAGGGCTATGGTGGAAAAGGAAATATCTTCCGTTCAAAACTGGAAAGAAGCTTTCTGAGAAACTGCTCTGTGTTCTGTTAATTCTTCTCTCAGAGTTACATCTTTCCCTTAAAGAAGCCTTTCGCTAAGGCTGTTCTTTTGGAATTGGCAAAGGGATATTTGGAAGCCCATAGAGGCCTATGGTGAAAAAGGAAATATCTTCCGTTCAAAACTGGAAAGAAGCATTCTGAGAAACAGCTCTGTGTTCTGTTAATTCTTCTCGCAGAGTTACATCTTTCCCCTCAATAAGCCTTTCGCTAAGGCTGTTCTTGTGGAATTGGCAAAGGGATATTTGGAAGCCCATAGAGGGCTATGGTGAAAAAGGAAATATCTTCCGTTCAAAACTGGAAAGAAGCTTTCTGAGAAACTGCTCTGTGTTCTGTTAATTCATCTCACAGAGTAACATCTTTCCCTTCAGGAAGCCTTTCGCTAAGGCAGTAAGTGTGGAATTGGCAAAGGGATATTTGGAAGCCCATAGAGGGCTATGGTTAAAAAGGAAATATCTTCCGTTCAAAACTGGAAAGAAGCTGCCTGAGAAACTGCTCTGTGTTCTGTTAATTCATCTCACAGAGTTACATCTTTCCATTCAAGAAGCCTTTCGCTAAGGCTGCTCTTGTGGAATTGGTAAAGGGATATTTGGAAGCCCATAGAGGGCTACGGTGAAACTTGAAATACTTCCGTTCAAAACTGGAAAGAAGCTTTCTGAGAAACTGCTCTGTGTTCTCTTAATTCATCTCACAGAGTAACATCTTTCCCTTCAAGAAGCCTTTCGCTAAGACTGTTCCTGTGGAATTGGCAAAGGGATATTTGGAAGCCCATAGAGGGCTACGGTGAAAAAGGAAATATCTTCCGTTCAAAACTGGAAAGAAGCTTTCTGAGAAACTGCTCTGTGTTCTGTTAAACATCTCACAGAGTTACATATTTCCCTTCAAGAAACCTTTCGCTAAAGCTGTTCTTGTGGAATTGGCAAAGGGATATTTGGAAGCCCATAGAGGGCTATGGTGAAAAAGGAAATATCTTCCGTTCAAAACTGGAAAGAAGCTTTCTGAGAAACAGCTCTGTGTTCTGTTAATTCATCTCACAGAGTTACATCTTTCCCCTCAAGAAGCCTTTCGCTAAGGCTGTTCTTGTGGAATTGGCAAAGGGATATTTGGAAGCCCTTAGAGGGCTATGGTGAAAAAGGAAATATCTTCCGTTCAAAACTGGAAAGAAGCTTTCTGAGAAACTGCTCTGTGTTTTCTTAATTCATCTCACAAAGTTACATCTTTCCCTTCATGAAGCCTTTCGCTAAGGCTGTTCTTGTGGAATTGGCAAAGGGATATTTGGAAGCCGATAGTGGGCTATGGTGAAAAAGGAAATATCTTCCGTTCAAAACTGGAAAGAAGCTTTCTGAGAAACTGCTCTGTGTTCTGTTAATTCATCCTACAGAGTTACATCTTTCCCTTCAAGAAGCCTTTCGCTAAGGCTGTTCTTGTGGAATTGGCAAAGGGATATTTGGAAGCCCATAGAGGGCTATTGTGAAAAAGGAAATATCTTCCGTTCAAAACTGGATAGAAGCTTTCTGAGAAACTGCTCTGTGTTCTGTTAATTCATCTCACAGAGTTACATCTTTCCCTTCAAAAGACTTTCGCTAAGGCTTTTCTTGTGGAATTGGCAAAGGGATATTTGGAAGCCCATAGAGGGCTATGGTGAAAAAGGAAATATCTTCCGTTCAAAACTGGAAAGAAGCTTTCTGAGAAACTGCTCTGTGTTCTGTTAATTCATCTCACAGAGTTACAGCTTTCCCTTCAGGAAGCCTTTCGCTAAGGCTGTTCTTGTGGAATTGACAAAGGGATATTTGGAAGCCCATAGAGGGCTATGGTGAAACAGGAAATACTTCCGTTCGAAACTGGAAAGAAGCTTTCAGAGAAACTGCTCTGTGTTCTGTTAATTCATCTCACAGAGTTACATCTTTCCCTTCAAGAAGCCTTTCGCTAAGGCAGTTCTTGTGGAATTGGCAAAGGGATATTTGGAAGCCCATAGAGGGCTATGGTGAAAAAGGAAATATCTTCCGTTCAAAACTGGAAAGAAGCTTTCGGAGAAACTGCTCTGTGTTCTGTTAATTAATCTCACAGAGTTACATCTTTCCCTTCAGGAATCCTTTCGCTAAGGCTGTTCTTGTGGAATTGGCAAAGGGATATTTGGAAGCTCTTAGAGGGCTATGGTGAAAAAGGAAATATCTTCCGTTCAAAACTGGAAAGAAGCTTTCTGAGAAACTGCTCTGTGTTCTGTTAATTCATCTCACAGAGTTACATCTTTCCCTTCAAGAAGCCTTTCGCTAAGGCAGTAAGTGTGGAATTGGCAAAGGGATATTTGGAAGCCCATAGAGGGCTTCGGTGAAAAAGGAAATATTTTCCGTTCGAAACTGGAAAGAAGCTTTCTGAGAAACTGCTCTGTGTTCTGTTAATTCATCTCACAGAGTTACATCTTTCCCTTCAAGAAGCCTTTCGCTAAGGCTGCTCTTGTGGAATTGGTAAAGGGATATTTGGAAGCCCATAGAGGGCTACGGTGAAACTAGAAATACTTCCGTTCAAAACTGGAAAGAAGCTTTCTGAGAAACTGCTCTGTGTTCTCTTAATTCATCTCAAAGAGTAACATCTTTCCCTTCAAGAAGCCTTTCGCTAAGACTGTTCCTGTGGAATTGGCAAAGGGATATTTGGAAGCCCATAGAGGGCTACGGTGAAAAAGGAAATATCTTCCGTTCAAAACTGGAAAGAAGCTTTCTGAGAAACTGCTCTGTGTTCTGTTAAACATCTCACAGAGTTACATATTTCCCTTCAAGAAACCTTTCGCTAAAGCTGTTCTTGTGGAATTGGCAAAGGGATATTTACAAGCCCATAGAGGGCTATGGTGAAAAAGGAAATATCTTCCGTTCAAAACTGGAAAGAAGCTTTCTGAGAAACAGCTCTGTGTTCTGTTAATTCATCTCACAGAGTTACATCTTTCAAGAATACTTTCGCTAAGACTGTTCTTCTGGAATTGGCAAAGGGATATTTGGAAGCCCATAGTGGGCTATGGTGAAAAAGGAAATATCTTCCGTTCAAAACTGGAAAGAAGCTTTCTGAGAAACTGCTCTGTGTTTTGTTAATTCATCTCACAGAGTTACATTTTTCCCTTCAAGAAGCCTTTCGCTAAGGCTGTTCTTGTGGAATTGGTAAAGGGATATTTTGAAGCCCATAGAGGGCTACGGTGAAACAGGAAATACTTCCGTTCAAAACTGGAAAGAAGCTTTCTGAGATACTGCTGTGTGTTCTCTTAATTCATCTCACAGAGTTACATCTTTCCCTTCAAGAAGCCTTTCGCTAAGGCTCTTCTTGTGAAATTGGCAAAGGGATATTTGGAAGCCCATAGAGGGCTATGGTGAAAAAGGAAATATCTTCCGTTCAAAACTGGAAAGAAGCTTTAGGAGAAACTGCTCTGTGTCCTGTTAATTCATTTCACAGAGTTACATCTTTCCCTTCAGGAATCCTTTCGCTAAGGCTGTTCTTGTGGAATTGGCAAAGGGATATTTGGAAGCCCATAGAGCGCTATGGTGAAAAAGGAAATATCTTCCGTTCAAAACTGGAAAGAAGCTTTCTGAGAAACTGCTCTGTGTTCTGTTAATTCATCTCACAGAGTTACATCTTTCCCTTCAAGAAGCCTTTCGCTAAGGCTGTTCTTGTGGAATTGGCAAAGGGATATTTGGAAGCCCATAGAGGGCTATGGTGAAAAAGGAATTATCTTCCGTTCAAAACTGGAAAGAAGCTTTCTGAGAAACTGCTTTGTGTTCTCTTAATTCATCTCACAGAGTTACATCTTTCCCTTCAAGAAACCTTTCGCTAAGGTTGTTCTTGTGGAATTGACAAAGGGATATTTGGAAGCCCATAGAGGGCTATGGTGAAACAGGAAATACTTCCGTTCGAAACTGGAAAGAAGCTTTCTGAGAAACTGCTCTGTGTTCTGTTAATTCATCGCACACAGTTACATCTTTCCCTTTAAGAAGCGTTTCGCTAAGGCTGTTCCTGTGGAATTGGCAAAGGGATATTAGGAAGCCCATAGAGGGCTACGGTGAAAAAGGAAATATCTTCCGTTCAAAACTGGAAAGAAGATTTCTGAGAAACTGCTCTGTGTTCTGTTAAACATCTCACAGAGTTACATATTTCCCTTCAAGAAACCTTTCGCTAAAGCTGTTCTTGTGGAATTGGCAAAGGGATATTTCGAAGCCCATAGTGGGCTATGGTGAAAAAGGAAATATCTTCCGTTCAAAACTGGAAAGAAGCTTTCTGAGAAACAGCTCTGTGTTCTGTTAATTCATCTCACAGATTTACACCTTTCGCCTCAAGAAGCCTTTCGCTAAGGCTGTTCTTGTGGAATTGGCAAAGGGATATTTGGAAGCCCTTAGAGGGCTATGGTGAAAAAGGAAATATCTTCCGTTCAAAACTGGAAAGAAGCTTTCTGAGAAACTGCTCTGCGTTCTGTTAATTCTTCTCGCAGAGTTACATCTTTCAAGAAGACTTTCGCTAAGGCTGTTCTTCTGGAATTGGCAAAGGGATATTTGTAAGCCCATAGAGGGCTATGGTGAAAAAGGAAATATCTTCCGTTAAAAAACTGGAAAGAAGCTTTCTGAGAAACTGCTCTGTGTTTTCTTAATTCATCTCACAAAGTTACATCTTTCCCTTCATGAAGCCTTTCGCTAAGTCTGTTCTTGTGGAATTGGCAAAGGGATATTTGGAAGCCCATAGTGGGCTATGGTGAAAAAGGAAATATCTTCCGTTCAAAACTGGAAAGAAGCTTTCTGAGAAACTGCTCTGTGTTCTGTTAATTCATCCTACAGAGTTACATCTTTCCCTTCAAGAAGCCTTTCGCTAAGGCTGTTCTTGTGGAATTGGCAAAGGGATATTTGGAAGCCCAAAGAGGGCTATTGTGAAAAAGGAAATATCTTCCGTTCAAAACTGGAAAGAAGCTTTCTGAGAAACAGCTCTGTGTTCTGTTAATTCATCTCACAGAGTTACATCTTTCCCTTCAAAAGACTTTCGCTAAGGCTTTTCTTGTGGAATTGGCAAATGGATATTTGGAAGCCCATAGAGGGCTATGGTGAAAAAGGAAGTATCTTAAGTTCAAAACTGGAAAGAAGCTTTCTGAGAAACTGCTCTGTGTTCTGTTAATTCATCTCACAGAGTTACAGCTTTCCCTTCAGGAAGCCTTTCGCTAAGGCTGTTCTTGTGGAATTGGCAAAGGGATATTTGGAAGCCCATAGAGGGCTTCGGTGAAAAAGGGAATATCTTCCGTTCGAAACTGGAAAGAAGCTTTCTGAGAAACTGCTCTGTGTTCTGTTAATTCATCTCACAGAGTTACATATTTCCCGTCAAGAAGCCTTTCGCTAAGGCTGTTATTGTGGAATTAGCAAAGGGATATTTGGAAGCCCATAGAGGGCTATGGTGAAAAAGGAAATATCTTCCGTTCAAAACTGGAAAGAAGCTTTCTGAGAAACTGCTTTGTGTTCTCTTAATTCATCTCACAGAGTTACATCTTTCCCTTCCGTTCGAAACTGGAAAGAAGCTTTCTGAGAAACTGCTCTGTGTTCTGTTAATTCATCGCACAGAGTTACATCTTTCCCTTTAAGAAGCGTTTCGCTAAGGCTGTTCTTGTGGAATTGGCAAAGTGATATTTTGAAGCCCATAGAGGGCTATGGTGAAACAGGAAATACTTCCGTTCAAAACTGGAAAGAAGCTTTCTGAGAAACTGCTCTGTGTTCTCTTAATTCATATCACAGAGTTACATCTTTCCCGTCAAGAAGCCTTTCGCTAAGACTGTTCCTGTGGAATTGGCAAAGGGATATTTGGAAGCCCATTGAGGGCTATGGTGAAACAGGAAATACTTCAGTTCGAAACTGGAAAGAAGCTTTCTGAGAAACTGCTCTGTGTTCTGTTAATTCATCTCACAGAGTTACATCTTTCCCTTCAAGAAGCCTTTCTCTAAGGCTGTTCTTGTGGAATTGGCAAAGGGATATTTGGAAGCCCATAGAGGGCTATGGTGAAAAAATAAATATCTTCCGTTCAAAACTGGAAAGAAGCTGCCTGAGAAACTGCTCTGTGTTCTGTTAATTCATCTCACAGAGTTACATCTTTCCCTTCAAGAAGCCTTTCGCTAAGGCTGTTCTTGTGGAATTTGTAAAGGGATATTTGGAAGCCCATAGAGGGCTACGGTGAAACTGGAAATACTTCCGTTTAAAACGGGAAAGAAGCTTTCTGAGAAACTGCTCTGTGTTCTCTTAATTCATCTCACAAAGTTACATCTTTACCTTCAAGAAGCCTTTCGCTAAGACTGTTCCTGTGGAATTGGCAAAGGGATATTTGGAAGCCCATAGAGGGCTACGGTGAAAAAGGAAATATCTTCCGTTCAAAACTGGAAAGAATCTTTCTGAGAAACTGCTCTGTGTTCTGTTAAACATCTCACAGAGTTACATATTTCCCTTCAAGAAACCTTTCGCTAAAGCTGTTCTTGTGGAATTGGCAAAGGGATATTTGGAAGCCCTTAGAGGGCTATGGTGAAAAAGGAAATATCTTCCGTTCAAAACTGGAAAGAAGCTTTCTGAGAAACCGCTCTGTGTTCTCTTAATTCATCTCACAGAGTTACACATTTCCCTTCAAGAAGCCTTTCGCTAAGGCTGTTCTTGTGGAATTGGCAAAGGGATATTTGGAAGCCCATAGAGGGCTATGGTGAAACAGGAAATATCTTCCGTTCAAAACTGGAAAGAAGCTTTCTGAGAAACTGCTCTGTGTTCTGTGAATTCATCTCACAGAGTTACATCTTTCCCTTCAAAAGACTTTCCCTAAGGCTGTTCTTCTGGAATTGGCAAAGGGATATTTGGAAGCCCATACAGGGCTATGTTGAAAAAGGAAATATCTTCCGTTCAAAACTGGAAAGAAGCTTTCTGAGAAACTGCTCTGTGTTCTGTTAATTCATCTCACAGAGTTACATCTTTCCCTTCAGGAATACTTTCGCTAAGGCTGTTCTTGTGGAATTGGCAAAGGGATATTTGGAAGCCCATAGAGGGCTGTGGTGAAACAGGAAATAACTTCCGTTCAAAACTGGAAAGAAGCATTCTGAGAAACTGCTGTGTGTTCTCTTAATTCATCTCACAAAGTTACATCTTTCTCTTCAAGAAGCCTTTCGCTAAGGCTGTTCTTGTGGAATTGGCAAAGGGATATTTGGAAGCCCATAGAGGACTATTGTGAAACAGGAAATATCTTCCGTTCAAAACTGGAAAGAAGCTTTCAGAGAAACTGCTCTGTGTTCTGTTAATTCATCTCACAGAGGGACATCTTTCCCTTCAAGAAGCCTTTCGCTAAGGCTGTTCTTGTGGAATTGGCAAAGGGATATTTGGAAGCCCGTAGAGGGCTATGGTGAAAAAGGAAATATCTTCCGTTCAAAACTGGAAAGAAGCTTTCTGAGAAACTGCGCTGTGTACTGTTAATTCATCTCACAGAGTTACATCTTTCCCTTCAAGAAGCCTTTCGCTAAGGCTGTTTTTGTGGAATTGGCAAAGGGATATTTGGAAGGCCACAGAGAGCTATGGTGAAAAAGGAAATATCTTCCGTTCAGAACTGAAAAGAAGCTTTCTGAAAAACTTCTCTGTGTTCTGTTAATTCATCTCACAGAGTTACATCTTTCCCTTCAGGAAGCTTTTCGCTAAGGCTGTTCTTGTGGAATTGGCAAAGGGATATTTGGAAGCCCACAGAGGGCTATGGTGAAAAAGGAAATATCTTCCGTTCAGAACTGGAAAGAAGCTTTCTGAGAAACTGCTCGGTGCTCTGTTAATTCATCTCACAGAGTTACATCTTTCCCTTCAAAAGCCTTTCGCTAAGGCTGTTCTTGTGGAATTGGCAAAGGGATATTTGGAAGCCCTTAGAGGGCTATGGTGAAAAAGGAAGTATCTTCCGTTTAAAACTGGAAAGAAGCTTTCTGAGAAACTGCTCTGTGTTCTCTTAATTCATCTCACAGAGTTACATCTTTCCCTTCAGGAAGCCTTTCGCTAAGGCTGTTCTTGTGGAATTGGCAAAGGGATATTTGGAAGCCCACAGAGGGCTATGGTGAAAAATGAAATATCTTCCGTTCAAAACTGGAAAGAAGCTTTCAGAGAAACTGCTCTGTGTTCTGTTAATTCATCTCACAGAGTTACATCTTTCCCTTCAAGAAGCCTTTCGCTAAGGCTGTTCTTGTGGAATTTGCAAAGGGATATTTGGAAGCCCATAGAGGGCTATGTTAAAGAAGGAAATATCTTCCGTTCAAAACTGGAAAGAAGCTTTCTGAGAAACTGCTCTGTGTTCTGTTAATTCATCTCACAGAGTAACATCTTTCCCTTCAAGAAGCCTTTCACTAAGACTGTTCCTGTGGAATTGGCAAAGGGATATTTGGAAGGCCACAGAGAGCTATGGTGAAAAAGGAAATATATTCCGTTAAGAACTGGAAAGAAGCTTTCTGAGAAACTGCTCTGTGTTCTGTTAATTCATCTCACAGAGTTACATCCTTCCCTTCAAGAAGCCTTTCGCTAAGGCTGTTCTTGTGGAATTGGTAAAGGGATATTTGGAAGCCCATAGACGTTTACGGTGAAACTGGAAATACTTCCGTTCAAAACTGGAAAGAAGCTTTCTGAGAAACTGCTCTGTGTTCTCTTAATTCAACTCACAGAGTTACATCTTTCCCTTCAAGAAGCCTTTCGCTAAGACTGTTCCTGTGGAATTGGCAAAGGGATATTTGGAAGCCCATGGAGGACTACGGTGAAAAAGGAAATATCTTCCGTTCAAAACTGGAAAGAAGCTTTCTGAGAAACTGCTCTGTGTTTCTGTTAATTCATCTCACAGAGTTACATATTTCCCTTCAAGAAACCTTTCGCTAAAGCAGTTCTTGTGGAATTGGCAAAGGGATATTTGGAAGCCCATAGAGGGCTATGGTGAAAATGAAATATCTTCCGTTCAAAACTGGAAAGAAGCTTTCTGAGAAACTGCTGTGTGTTTTTTTAATTCATCTCACAAAGTTACATCTTTCCCTTCAAGAAACCTTTCGCTAAGGCTCTTCTTGTGGAATTGACAAAGGGATATTTGGAAGCCCATAGAGGGCTATGGTGAAACAGGAAATACTTCCGTTCGAAACTGGAAAGAAGCTTTCTGAGAAACTGCTCTGTGTTCTGTTAATTCATCTCACAGAGTTACATCTTTCCCTTCAGGAAGCCTTTCGCTAAGGCTGTTCTTGTGGAATTGGCAAAGGGATATTTGGAAGCCCATAGAATTCTATGTTGAAAAAGGATATATCTTCCGTTCAAAACTGGAAAGAAGCTTTCTGAGAAACTGCTCTGTGTTCTCTTAATTCATCTCGCAGAGTTATATCTTTCCCTTCAGGAAGCCTTTCGCTAAGGCTGTTCTTGTGGAATTGGCAAAGGTATATTTGAAAGCCCATAGAGGGCTATGGTGAAACTGGAAACATCTTCCGTTCAAAACCGGAAAGAAGATTTCTGAGAAACTGCTCTGTGTAATGTTAATTCATCTCACAGAGTTACATCTTTCCCTTCAGGAATCCTTTCGCTAAGGCTGTTCTTGTGGAATTGGCAAAGGAATATTTGGAAGCCCATAGAGGGCTATGGTGAAAAAGGGAATATCTTCCGTTCAAAACTGGAAAGAAGCTTTCTGAGAAACTGCTGTGTGTTCTCTTAATTCATCTCACAAAGTTACATCTTTCCCTTCAAGAAGCCTTTCGCTAAGGCTGTTCTTGTGGAATTGGCAAGGGATATTTGGAAGCCAATAGAGGGCTATGGTGAAACAGGAAATATCTTCCGTTCAAAACTGGAAAGAAGCTTTCAGAGAAACTGCTCTGTGTTCTGTTAATTCATCTCACAGGGTTACATCTTTCCCTTCAAGAAGCCTTTCGCTAAGGCTGTTCTTGTGGAATTGGCAAAGGGATATTTGGAAGCCCATAGAGGTCTATGGTGAAAAAGGAAATATCTTCCGTTCAAAACGGGAAAGAAGCTTTCTGAGAAACTGCTCTGTGTTCTATTAATTCATCTCACAGAGTTACATCTTTCCCTTCAGGAAGCCTTTCGATAAGGCTGTTCTTGTGGAATTGGCAAAAGGATATTTGAAAGCCCATAGAGGGCTATGGTGAAAAAGGAAATATCTTCCGTTCAAAACTGGAAAGAAGCTTTCTGAGGAACTTCTCTGTATTCTGTTAATTCATCTCACAGAGTTACATCGTTCCCTTCAGGAAGCCTTTCGCTAAGGCTGTTCTTGTGGAATTTGCAAAGGGATATTTGAAAGCCCATAGAGGGCTATGGTGAAAAAGGAAATATCTTCCGTTCAAAACGGGAAAGAAGCTTTCTGAGAATCTGCTCTGTGTTCTGTTAATTCATCACACAGAGTTACATCTTTCCCTTCAAGAAGCCTTTCGCTAATGCTGTTCCTGTGGAATTGGCAAAGGGATATTTGGAAGCCCATAGAGGGCTATGGTGAATAAGAAAATATCTTCCGTTCAGAACTGGAAAGAAGCTTTCTGAGAAACTGCTCTGTGTTCTGATAATTCATCTCACAGAGTTACATCTTTCCCTTCAAGAAGCCTTTCGCTAAGTCTGTTCTTGTGGAATTGGCAAAGGGATATTTGGAAGCCCATACAGGGCTATGGTGAAAAAGGAAATATCTTCCGTTAAAAACTAGAAAGAAGCTTTCTGAGAAACTACTCTGTGTTCTGTTAATTCATCTCACAGAGTTACATCTTTCCCTTCAGGAATCCTTTCTCTAAGGCTGTTCTTGTGGAATTGGCAAAGGGATATTTGGAGCCCATACAGGGCTATGGTGAAAAAGTAAATATCTTCCGTTCAAAACTGGAAAGAAGCTTTCTGAGAAACTGCTCTGTGTTCTCTTAATTCATCTCACAAAGTTACATCTTTCCCTTAAGGAAGCCTTTCGCTGAGGCTGTTCTTGTGGAATTGGCACAGGGATATTTGGAAGCCCATAGACGGCAATGGTGAAAAAGGAAATATCTTCCGTTCAAAACTGGAAAGAAGCTTTCTGAGAAACTGCTCTGTGTTCTCTTAATTCATCTCACAGAGTTACATCTTTCCCTTCAAGAAACCTTTCGCTAAAGCTGTTCTTGTGGAATTGGCAAAGGGATATTTGGAAGCCCATAGAGGGCTATGGTGAAACAGGAAATATCTTCCGTTCAAAACTGGAAAGAAGCTTTCAGAGAAACTGCTCTGTGTTCTGTTAATTCATCTCACAGAGTTACATCTTTCCCTTCCGGAATCCTTTCGCTAAGACTGTTCTTCTGGAATTGGAAAAGGGATATTTGGAAGCCCATAGAGGGCTATGGTGAAAAAGGAAATATCTTCCGTTCAAAACTGGAAAGAAGCTTTCTGAGAAACTGCTGTGTGTTCTCTTAATTCATCTCACAAACTTACATCTTTCCCTTCAAGAAGCCTTTCGCTAAGGCTGTTCTTGTGGAATTGGCAAAGGGATATTTGGAAGCCCTTAGAGGGCTATGGTGAAACAGGAAATATCTTCCGTTCAAAACTGGAAAGAAGCTTTCAGAGAATCTGCTCTTTGTTCTGTTAATTCATCTCACAGAGTTACATCTTTCCCTTCAAGAAGCCTTTCGCTAAGGCTGTTCTTGTGGAATTTGCAAAGGGATATTTGGAAGCCCATAGAGGGCTATGTTGAAGAAGGAAATATCTTCCGTTCAAAATTGGAAAGAAGCTTTCTGAGAAACTGCTCTGTGTTCTGTTAATTCATCTCACAGAGTTACATCTTTCCTTTCAAGAAGCTTTTCGCTAAGGCTGTTCTTGTGGAATTGGCAAAGGGATATTTGGAAGGCCACAGAGAGCTATGGTGAAAAAGGAAATATCTTCCGTTCAGAACTGGAAAGAAGCTTTCTGAGAAACTTCTCTGTGTTCTGTTAATTCATCTCACAGAGTTACATCTTTCCCTTCAGGAAACCTTTCGCTAAGGATGTTCTTGTGGAATTGGCAAAGGGATATTTGGAAGCCCATAGAAGGCTATGTTGAAAAAGGAAATATCTTCCGTTCAAAACTGGAAAGAAGCTTTCTGAGAAACTGCTCTGTGTTCTGTTAATTCATCTCACAGAGTTACATCTTTCCCTTCAAGAAGCCTTTCGCTAAGGCTGTTCTTGTGGAAATGGCAAAGGGATATTTGGAAGTCCATAGAGGGCTACGGTGAAAAAGGAAATATCTTCCGTTCAAAACTGGAAAGAAGCTTTCTGAGAAACTGCTCTGTGTTCTGTTAATTCATCTCACAGAGTTACATCTTTCCCTTCAAGAAGCCTTTCGCTAAGGCTGTTCTTGTGGAATTGGCAAAGGGATATTTGGTAGGCCACAGAGAGCTATGGTGAAAAAGGAAATATCTTCCGTTCAGAACTGGAAAGAAGATTTCTGATAAACTTCTCTGTGTTCTGTTAATTCATCTGACAGAGTTACATCTTTCCCTTCAGGAAGCCTTTCGCTAAGGCTGTTCTTGTGGAATTGGCAAAGGGATATTTCGAAGCCCATAGAAGGCTATGTTGAAAAAGGAAATATCTTCCGTTCAAAACTGGAAAGAAGCTTTCTGAGAAACTGCTCTGTGTTCTGTTAATTCATCTCACAGAGTTACATCTTTCCCTTCAAGAAGCCTTTCGCTAAGACTGTTATTGTGGAATTGGCAAAGGGATATTTGGAAGCCCATAGAGGGCAATGGTCAAAAAAGAAATATCTTCCGTTCAAAACTGGAAAGAAGCTTTCTGAGAAACTGCTCTGTGTTCTGTTAATTCATCTCACAGAGTTACATCTTTCCCTTCAGGAATCCTTTCGCTAAGGCTGTTCTTGTGGAAATGGGAAAGGGATATTTGGAAGCCCATAGAGGGCTATGGTGAAAAAGGAAATATCTTCCATTCAAAACTGGAAAGAAGCTTTCTGAGAAACTGCTGTGTGTTCTCCTAATTCATCTCACAAAGTTACATCTTTCCCTTCAAGAAGCCTTTCGTTAAGGCTGTTCTTGTGGAATTGGCAAAGGGATATTTGGAAGCCCATAGAGGGCCATGGTGAAAAATGAAATATCTTCCGTTCAAAACTGGAAAGAAGCTTTCAGAGAAACTGCTCTGTGTTCTGTTAATTCATCTCACAGAGTTACATCTTTCCCTTCAAGAAGCCTTTCGCTAAGGCTGCTCTTGTGGAATTTGCAAAGGGATATTTGGAAGCCCATAGAGGGCTATGTTGAAGAAGGAAATATCTTCCGTTCAAAACGGGAAAGAAGCTTTCTGAGAAACTGCTCTGTGTTCTGTTAATTCATCTCACCGAGTTACATCTTTCCCTTCAAGAAGCTTTTCGCTAAGGATGTTCTTGTGGAATTGGCAAAGGGATATTTGGAAGGCCACAGAGAGCTATGGTGAAAAATGAAATATCTTCCGTTCAAAACTGGAAAGAAGCTTTCTGAGAAACTTCTCTGTGTTCTGTTAATTCATCTCACAGAGTTACATCTTTCCCTTCAGGAAGCCTTTCGCTAAGGCTGTTCTTGTGGAATTTGCAAAGGGATATTTGGAAGCCCATAGAGGGCTATGGTGAAAAAGGAAATATCTTCCGTTCAAAACTGGAAAGAAGCTTTCTGAGGAACTGCTCTGTGTTCTGTTAATTCATCTCACAGAGTTACATCTTTCCCTTCAAGAAGCTTTTCGCTAAGGCTGTTCTTGTGGAATTGGCAAAGGGATATTTGGAAGGCCACAGAGAGCTATGGTGAAAAAGGAAATATATTCCGTTCAGAACTGGAAAGAAGCTTTCTGAGAAACTTCTCTGTGTTCTGTTAATTCATCTCACAGAGTTACATCTTTCCCTTCAGGAAGCTTTTCGCTAAGGCTGTTCTTGTGGAATTTTCAAAGGGATATTTGGAAGCCCACAGAGGGCTATGGTGAAAAAGGAAATATCTTCCGTTCAGAACTGGAAAGAAGCTTTCTGAGAAACTGCTCGGTGCTCTGTTAATTCATCTCACAGAGTTACATCTTTCCCTTCAAAAGACTTTCGCTAAGGCTGTTCTTGTGGAATTGGCAAAGGGATATTTGGAAGCCCATAGAGGGCTATGGTGAAAAAGGAAGTATCTTCCGTTTAAAACTGGAAAGAAGCTTTCTGAGAAACTGCTCTGTGTTCTCTTAATTCATCTCACAGTGTTACATCTTTCCCTTCAGGAAGCCTTTCGCTAAGGCTGTTCTTGTGGAATTGGCAAAGGGATATTTGGAAGCCCATAGAAGGCTATGTTGAAAAAGGAAATATCTTCCGTTCAAAACTGGAAAGAAGCGTTCTGAGAAACTGCTCTGTGTTCTGTTAATTCATCTCACAGAGTTACATCTTTCCCTTCAAGAAGCCTTTCGTTAAGACTGTTCTTGTGGAATTGGCAAAGGGATATTTGGAAGCCAATAGAGGACAATGGTCAAAAAGGAAATATCTTCCGATCAAAACTGGAAAGAAGCTTTCTGAGAAACTGCTCTGTGTTCTGTTAATTCATCTCACAGAGTTACATCTTTCTCTTCAGGAATCCTTTCGCTAAGGCTGTTCTTGTGAAAATGGGAAAGGGATATTTGGAAGCCCATAGAGGGCTTGGGTGAAAAAGGAAATATCTTCCATTCAAAACTGGAAAGTAGCTTTCTGAGAAACTGCTGTGTGTTCTCCTAATTCATCTCACAAAGTTACATCTTTCCCTTCAAGAAGCCTTTCGCTAAGGCTGTTCTTGTGGAATTGGCAAAGGGATATTTGGAAGCCCATAGAGGGCTATGGTGAAAAATGAAATATCTTCCGTTCAAAACTGGAAAGAAGCTTTCAGAGAAACTGCTCTGTGTTCTGTTAATTCATCTCACAGAGTTACATCTTTCCCTTCAAGAAGCCTTTCGCTAAGGCTGTTCTTGTGGAATTTGCAAAGGGATATTTGGAAGCCCATAGAGGGCTATGTTGAAGAAGGAAATATCTTACGTTCAAAACTGGAAAGAAGCTTTCCGAGAAACTGCTCTGTGTTCTGTTAATTCATCTCACAGAGTTACGTCTTTCCTTTCAAGAAGCTTTTCGCTAAGGCTGTTCTTGTGGAATTGGCAAAGGGATATTTGGAAGGCCACAGAGAGCTATGGTGAAAAAGGAAATATCTTCCGTTCAGAACTGGAAAGAAGCTTTCTGAGAAACTTCTCTGTGTTCTGTTAATTCATCTCACAGAGTTACATCTTTCCCTTCAGGAAACCTTTCGCTAAGGATGTTCTTGTGGAATTGGCAAAGGGATATTTGGAAGCCCATAGAAGGCTATGTTGAAAAAGGAAATATCTTCCGTTCAAAACTGGAAAGAAGCTTTCTGAGAAACTGCTCTGTGTTCTGTTAATTCATCTCACAGAGTTACATCTTTCCCTTCAAGAAGCCTTTCGCTCAGGCTGTTCTTGTGGAATTGGCAAAGGGATATTTGGTAGGCCACAGAGAGCTATGGTGAAAAAGGAAATATCTTCCGTTCAGAACTGGAAAGAAGATTTCTGATAAACTTCTCTGTGTTCTGTTAATTCATCTGACAGAGTTACATCTTTCCCTTCAGGAAGCCTTTCGCTAAGGCTGTTCTTGTGGAATTGGCAAAGGGATATTTGGTAGGCCACAGAGAGCTATGGTGAAAAAGGAAATATCTTCCGTTCAGAACTGGAAAGAAGATTTCTGATAAACTTCTCTGTGTTCTGTTAATTCATCTGACAGAGTTACATCTTTCCCTTCAGGAAGCCTTTCGCTAAGGCTGTTCTTGTGGAATTGGCAAAGGGATATTTCGAAGCCCATAGAAGGCTATGTTGAAAAAGGAAATATCTTCCGTTCAAAACTGGAAAGAAGCTTTCTGAGAAACTGCTCTGTGTTCTGTTAATTCATCTCACAGAGTTACATCTTTCCCTTCAAGAAGCCTTTCGCTAAGACTGTTCTTGTGGAATTGGCAAAGGGATATTTGGAAGCCCATAGAGGGCAATGGTCAAAAAAGAAATATCTTCCGTTCAAAACTGGAAAGAAGCTTTCTGAGAAACTGCTCTGTGTTCTGTTAATTCAACTCACAGAGTTACATCTTTCCCTTCAGGAATCCTTTCGCTAAGGCTGTTCTTGTGGAAATGGGAAAGGGATATTTGGAAGCCCATAGAGGGCTATGGTGAAAAAGGAAATATCTTCCATTCAAAACTGGAAAGAAGCTTTCTGAGAAACTGCTGTGTGTTCTCCTAATTCATCTCACAAAGTTACATCTTTCCCTTCAAGAAGCCTTTCGCTAAGGCTGTTCTTGTGGAATTGGCAAAGGGATATTTGGAAGCCCATAGAGGGCTATGGTGAAAAATGAAATATCTTCCGTTCAAAACTGGAAAGAAGCTTTCTGAGAAACTGCTCTGTGTTCTGTTAATTCATCTCACAGAGTTACATCTTTCCCTTCAAGAAGCCTTTCGCTAAGGCTGCTCTTGTGGAATTTGCAAAGGGATATTTGGAAGCCCATAGAGGGCTATGTTGAAGAAGGAAATATCTTCCGTTCAAAACGGGAAAGAAGCTTTCTGAGAAACTGCTCTGTGTTCTGTTAATTCATCTCACCGAGTTACATCTTTCCCTTCAGGAAGCCTTTCGCTAAGGCTGTTCTTGTGGAATTGGCAAAGGGATATTTGGAAGCCCATAGAAGGCTATGTTGAAAAAGGAAATATCTTCCGTTCAAAACTAGAAAGAAGCTTTCTGAGATACTGCTCTGTGTTCTGTTAATTCATCTCACAGAGTTACATCTTTCCCTTCAAGAAGCCTTTCGCTAAGGCTGTTCTTGTGGAAATGGCAAAGGGATATTTGGAATCCCATAGAGGGCTATGGTGAAAAAGGAAATATCTTCCGTTCAAAACTGGAAAGAAGCTTTCTGAGAAACTGCTCTGTGTTCTGTTAATTCATCTCACAGAGTTACATCTTTCCCTTCAAGAAGCCTTTCGCTAAGGCTGTTCTTGTGGAATTGGCAAAGGGATATTTGGAAGGCCACAGAGAGCTATGGTGAAAAAGGAAATATCTTCCGTTCAGAACTGGAAAGAAGCTTTCTGATAAACTTCTCTGTGTTCTGTTAATTCATTTCACAGAGTTACATCCTTCCCTTCAGGAAGCCTTTCGCTATGGCTGTTCTTGTGGAATTGGCAAAGGGATATTTGGAAGCCCATAGAAGGCTATGTTGAAAAAGGAAATATCTTCCGTTCAACACTGGAATGAAGCTTTCTGAGAAACTGCTGTGTGTTCTCTTAATTCATCTCACAAAGTTACATCTTTCCCTTCAAGAAGCCTTTCGCTAAGGCTGTTCTTTGTGGAATTGGCAAAGGGATATTTGGAAGCCTATAGAGGGGTATTGTGAAACAGGAAATATCTTCCGTTCAAAACTGGAAAGAAGCTTTCAGAGAAACTGCTCTGTGTTCTGTTAATTCATCTCACAGAGTTACATCTTTCCCTTCAAGAAGCCTTTCGCTAAGGCTGTTCTTGTGGAATTGGCAAGGGGATATTTTGAAGCCCGTAGAGGGCTATGGTGAAAAAGGAAATATCTTCCGTTCAAAACTGGAAAGAAGCTTTCTGAGAAACTGCTCTGTGTTCTGTTAATTCATCTCACAGAGTTACATCTTTCCCTTCAAGAAGCCTTTCGCTAAGGCTGTTCTTGTGGAATTGGCAAAGGGATATTTGGAAGGCCACAGAGAGCTATGGTGAAAAAGGAAATATCTTCCGTTCAGAACTGGAAAGAAGCTTTCTGAGAAACTTCTCTGTGTTCTGTTAATTCATCTCACAGAGTTACATCTTTCCCTTCAGGAAGCTTTTCGCTAAGGCTGTTCTTGTGGAATTTTCAAAGGGATATTTGGAAGCCCACAGAGGGCTATGGTGAAAAAGGAAATATCTTCCGTTCAGAACTGGAAAGAAGCTTTCTGAGAAACTGTTCGGTGCTCTGTTAATTCATCTCACAGAGTTACATCTTTCCCTTCAAAAGACATTCGCTAAGGCTGTTCTTGTGGAATTGGCAAAAGGATATTTGGAAGCCCATAGAGGGCTATGGTGAAAAAGGAAGTATCTTCCGTTTAAAACTGGAAAGAAGCTTTCTGAGAAACTGCTCTGTGTTCTCTTAATTCATCTCACAGTGTTACATCTTTCCCTTCAGGAAGCCTTTCGCTAAGGCTGTTCTTGTGGAATTGGCAAAGGGATATTTGGAAGCCCATAGAAGGCTATGTTGAAAAAGGAAATATCTTCCGTTCAAAACTGGAAAGAAGCGTTCTGAGAAACTGCTCTGTGTTCTGTTAATTCATCTCACAGAGTTACATCTTTCCCTTCAAGAAGCCTTTCGTTAAGACTGTTCTTGTGGAATTGGCAAAGGGATATTTGGAAGCCAATAGAGGACAATGGTCAAAAAGGAAATATCTTCCGATCAAAACTGGAAAGAAGCTTTCTGAGAAACTGCTCTGTGTTCTGTTAATTCATCTCACAGAGTTACATCTTTCTCTTCAGGAATCCTTTCGCTAAGGCTGTTCTTGTGAAAATGGGAAAGGGATATTTGGAAGCCCATAGAGGGCTTGGGTGAAAAAGGAAATATCTTCCATTCAAAACTGGAAAGTAGCTTTCTGAGAAACTGCTGTGTGTTCTCCTAATTCATCTCACAAAGTTACATCTTTCCCTTCAAGAAGCCTTTCGCTAAGGCTGTTCTTGTGGAATTGGCAAAGGGATATTTGGAAGCCCATAGAGGGCTATGGTGAAAAATGAAATATCTTCCGTTCAAAACTGGAAAGAAGCTTTCAGAGAAACTGCTCTGTGTTCTGTTAATTCATCTCACAGAGTTACATCTTTCCCTTCAAGAAGCCTTTCGCTAAGGCTGTTCTTGTGGAATTTGCAAAGGGATATTTGGAAGCCCATAGAGGGCTATGTTGAAGAAGGAAATATCTTACGTTCAAAACTGGAAAGAAGCTTTCCGAGAAACTGCTCTGTGTTCTGTTAATTCATCTCACAGAGTTACATCTTTCCTTTCAAGAAGCTTTTCGCTAAGGCTGTTCTTGTGGAATTGGCAAAGGGATATTTGGAAGTCCACAGAGAGCTATGGTGAAAAAGGAAATATCTTCCGTTCAGAACTGGAAAGAAGCTTTCTGAGAAACTTCTCTGTGTTCTGTTAATTCATCTCACAGAGTTACATCTTTCCCTTCAGGAAACCTTTCGCTAAGGATGTTCTTGTGGAATTGGCAAAGGGATATTTGGAAGCCCATAGAAGGCTATGTTGAAAAAGGAAATATCTTCCGTTCAAAACTGGAAAGAAGCTTTCTGAGAAACTGCTCTGTGTTCTGTTAATTCATCTCACAGAGTTACATCTTTCCCTTCAGGAAGCCTTTCGCTAAGGCTGTTCTTGTGGAATTGGCAAAGGGATATTTGGTAGGCCACAGAGAGCTATGGTGAAAAAGGAAATATCTTCCGTTCAGAACTGGAAAGAAGATTTCTGATAAACTTCTCTGTGTTCTGTTAATTCATCTGACAGAGTTACATCTTTCCCTTCAGGAAGCCTTTCGCTAAGGCTGTTCTTGTGGAATTGGCAAAGGGATATTTCGAAGCCCATAGAAGGCTATGTTGAAAAAGGAAATATCTTCCGTTCAAAACTGGAAAGAAGCTTTCTGAGAAACTGCTCTGTGTTCTGTTAATTCATCTCACAGAGTTACATCTTTCCCTTCAAGAAGCCTTTCGCTAAGACTGTTCTTGTGGAATTGGCAAAGGGATATTTGGAAGCCCATAGAGGGCAATGGTCAAAAAAGAAATATCTTCCGTTCAAAACTGGAAAGAAGCTTTCTGAGAAACTGCTCTGTGTTCTGTTAATTCAACTCACAGAGTTACATCTTTCCCTTCAGGAATCCTTTCGCTAAGGCTGTTCTTGTGGAAATGGGAAAGGGATATTTGGAAGCCCATAGAGGGCTATGGTGAAAAAGGAAATATCTTCCATTCAAAACTGGAAAGAAGCTTTCTGAGAAACTGCTGTGTGTTCTCCTAATTCATCTCACAAAGTTACATCTTTCCCTTCAAGAAGCCTTTCGCTAAGGCTGTTCTTGTGGAATTGGCAAAGGGATATTTGGAAGCCCATAGAGGGCTATGGTGAAAAATGAAATATCTTCCGTTCAAAACTGGAAAGAAGCTTTCTGAGAAACTGCTCTGTGTTCTGTTAATTCATCTCACAGAGTTACATCTTTCCCTTCAAGAAGCCTTTCGCTAAGGCTGCTCTTGTGGAATTTGCAAAGGGATATTTGGAAGCCCATAGAGGGCTATGTTGAAGAAGGAAATATCTTCCGTTCAAAACGGGAAAGAAGCTTTCTGAGAAACTGCTCTGTGTTCTGTTAATTCATCTCACCGAGTTACATCTTTCCCTTCAGGAAGCCTTTCGCTAAGGCTGTTCTTGTGGAATTGGCAAAGGGATATTTGGAAGCCCATAGAAGGCTATGTTGAAAAAGGAAATATCTTCCGTTCAAAACTAGAAAGAAGCTTTCTGAGATACTGCTCTGTGTTCTGTTAATTCATCTCACAGAGTTACATCTTTCCCTTCAAGAAGCCTTTCGCTAAGGCTGTTCTTGTGGAAATGGCAAAGGGATATTTGGAATCCCATAGAGGGCTATGGTGAAAAAGGAAATATCTTCCGTTCAAAACTGGAAAGAAGCTTTCTGAGAAACTGCTCTGTGTTCTGTTAATTCATCTCACAGAGTTACATCTTTCCCTTCAAGAAGCCTTTCGCTAAGGCTGTTCTTGTGGAATTGGCAAAGGGATATTTGGAAGGCCACAGAGAGCTATGGTGAAAAAGGAAATATCTTCCGTTCAGAACTGGAAAGAAGCTTTCTGATAAACTTCTCTGTGTTCTGTTAATTCATTTCACAGAGTTACATCCTTCCCTTCAGGAAGCCTTTCGCTATGGCTGTTCTTGTGGAATTGGCAAAGGGATATTTGGAAGCCCATAGAAGGCTATGTTGAAAAAGGAAATATCTTCCGTTCAACACTGGAATGAAGCTTTCTGAGAAACTGCTGTGTGTTCTCTTAATTCATCTCACAAAGTTACATCTTTCCCTTCAAGAAGCCTTTCGCTAAGGCTGTTCTTTGTGGAATTGGCAAAGGGATATTTGGAAGCCTATAGAGGGGTATTGTGAAACAGGAAATATCTTCCGTTCAAAACTGGAAAGAAGCTTTCAGAGAAACTGCTCTGTGTTCTGTTAATTCATCTCACAGAGTTACATCTTTCCCTTCAAGAAGCCTTTCGCTAAGGCTGTTCTTGTGGAATTGGCAAGGGGATATTTTGAAGCCCGTAGAGGGCTATGGTGAAAAAGGAAATATCTTCCGTTGAAAACTGGAAAGAAGCTTTCTGAGAAACTGCTCTGTGTTCTGTTAATTCATCTCACAGAGTTACATCTTTCCCTTCAAGAAGCCTTTCGCTAAGGCTGTTCTTGTGGAATTGGCAAAGGGATATTTGGAAGGCCACAGAGAGCTATGGTGAAAAAGGAAATATCTTCCGTTCAGAACTGGAAAGAAGCTTTCTGAGAAACTTCTCTGTGTTCTGTTAATTCATCTCACAGAGTTACATCTTTCCCTTCAGGAAGCTTTTCGCTAAGGCTGTTCTTGTGGAATTTTCAAAGGGATATTTGGAAGCCCACAGAGGGCTATGGTGAAAAAGGAAATATCTTCCGTTCAGAACTGGAAAGAAGCTTTCTGAGAAACTGTTCGGTGCTCTGTTAATTCATCTCACAGAGTTACATCTTTCCCTTCAAAAGACATTCGCTAAGGCTGTTCTTGTGGAATTGGCAAAGGGATATTTGGAAGCCCATAGAGGGCTATGGTGAAAAAGGAAGTATCTTCCGTTTAAAACTGGAAAGAAGCTTTCTGAGAAACTGCTCTGTGTTCTCTTAATTCATCTCACAGAGTTACATCTTTCCCTTCAGGAAGCCTTTCGCTAAGGCTGTTCTTGTGGAATTGGCAAAGGGATATTTGGAAGCCCATAGAAGGCTATGTTGAAAAAGGAAATATCTTCCGTTCAAAACTGGAAAGAAGCGTTCTGAGAAACTGCTCTGTGTTCTGTTAATTCATCTCAAAGAGTTACATCTTTCCCTTCAAGAAGCCTTTCGCTAAGGCTGTTCTTGTGGAAATGGCAAAGGGATATTTGGAAGCCCATAGAGGGCTATGGTGAAAAAGGAAGTATCTTCCGTTCAAAACTGGAAAGAAGCTTTCTGAGAAACTGCTCTGTGTTCTGTTAATTCATCTCACAGAGTTACATCTTTCCCTTCAAGAAGCCTTTCGCTAAGGCTGTTCTTGTGGAATTGGCAAAGGGATATTTGGAAGGCCACAGAGAGCTATGGTGAAAAAGGAAATATCTTCCGTTCAGAACTGGAAAGAAGCTTTCTGATAAACTTCTCTGTGTTCTGTTAATTCATCTCACAGAGTTACATCTTTCCCTTCAGGAAGCCTTTCGCTAAGGCTGTTCTTGTGGAATTGGCAAAGGGATATTTCGAAGCCCATAGAAGGCTATGTTGAAAAAGGAAATATCTTCCGTTCAAAATTGGAAAGAAGCTTTCTGAGAAACTGCTCTGTGTTCTGTTAATTCATCTCACAGACTTACATCTTTCCTTTCAAGAAGCCTTTCGTTAAGACTGTTCTTGTGGAATTGACAAAGGGATATTTGGAAGCCAATAGAGGACAATGGTCAAAAAGGAAATATCTTCCGATCAAAACTGGAAAGAAGCTTTCTGAGAAACTGCTCTGTGTTCTGTTAATTCATCTCACAGAGTTACATCTTTCCCTTCAGGAATCCTTTCGCTAAGGCTGTTCTTGTGGAAATGGGAAAGGGATATTTGGAAGCCCATAGAGGGCTAGGGTGAAAAAGGAAATATCTTCCATTCAAAACTGGAAAGTAGCTTTCTGAGAAACTGCTGTGTGTTCTCCTAATTCATCTCACAAAGTTACATCTTTCCCTTCAAGAAGCCTTTCGCTAAGGCTGTTCTTGTGGAATTGGCAAAGGGATATTTGGAAGCCCATAGAGGGCTATGGTGAAAAATGAAATATCTTCCGTTCAAAATTGGAAAGAAGCTTTCAGAGAAACTGCTCTGTGTTCTGTTAATTCATCTCACAGAGTTACATCTTTCCCTTCAAGAAGCCTTTCGCTAAGGCTGTTCTTGTGGAATTTGCAAAGGGATATTTGGAAGCCCATAGAGGGCTATGTTGAAGAAGGAAATATCTTCCGTTCAAAACTGGAAAGAAGCTTTCTGAGAAACTGCTCTGTGTTCTGTTAATTCATCTCACAGAGTTACATCTTTCCTTTCAAGAAGCTTTTCGCTAAGGCTGTTCTTGTGGAATTGGCAAAGGGATATTTGGAAGGCCACAGAGAGCTATGGTGAAAAAGGAAATATCTTCCGTTCAGAACTGGAAAGAAGCTTTCTGAGAAACTTCTCTGTGTTCTGTTAATTCATCTCACAGAGTTACATCTTTCCCTTCAGGAAACCTTTCGCTAAGGATGTTCTTGTGGAATTGGCAAAGGGATATTTGGAAGCCCATAGAAGGCTATGTTGAAAAAGGAAATATCTTCCGTTCAAAACTGGAAAGAAGCTTTCTGAGAAACTGCTCTGTGTTCTGTTAATTCATCTCACAGAGTTACATCTTTCCCTTCAAGAAGCCTTTCGCTAAGGCTGTTCTTGTGGAAATGGCAAAGGGATATTTGGAAGTCCATAGAGGGCTATGGTGAAAAAGGAAATATCTTCCGTTCAAAACTGGAAAGAAGCTTTCTGAGAAACTGCTCTGTGTTCTGTTAATTCATCTCACAGAGTTACATCTTTCCCTTCAAGAAGCCTTTCGCTAAGGCTGTTCTTGTGGAATTGGCAAAGGGATATTTGGTAGGCCACAGAGAGCTATGGTGAAAAAGGAAATATCTTCCGTTCAGAACTGGAAAGAAGATTTCTGATAAACTTCTCTGTGTTCTGTTAATTCATCTGACAGAGTTACATCTTTCCCTTCAGGAAGCCTTTCGCTAAGGCTGTTCTTGTGGAATTGGCAAAGGGATATTTCGAAGCCCATAGAAGGCTATGTTGAAAAAGGAAATATCTTCCGTTCAAAACTGGAAAGAAGCTTTCTGAGAAACTGCTCTGTGTTCTGTTAATTCATCTCACAGAGTTACATCTTTCCCTTCAAGAAGCCTTTCGCTAAGACTGTTCTTGTGGAATTGGCAAAGGGATATTTGGAAGCCCATAGAGGGCAATGGTCAAAAAAGAAATATCTTCCGTTCAAAACTGGAAAGAAGCTTTCTGAGAAACTGCTCTGTGTTCTGTTAATTCATCTCACAGAGTTACATCTTTCCCTTCAGGAATCCTTTCGCTAAGGCTGTTCTTGTGGAAATGGGAAAGGGATATTTGGAAGCCCATAGAGGGCTATGGTGAAAAAGGAAATATCTTCCATTCAAAACTGGAAAGAAGCTTTCTGAGAAACTGCTGTGTGTTCTCCTAATTCATCTCACAAAGTTACATCTTTCCCTTCAAGAAGCCTTTCGTTAAGGCTGTTCTTGTGGAATTGGCAAAGGGATATTTGGAAGCCCATAGAGGGCCATGGTGAAAAATGAAATATCTTCCGTTCAAAACTGGAAAGAAGCTTTCAGAGAAACTGCTCTGTGTTCTGTTAATTCATCTCACAGAGTTACATCTTTCCCTTCAAGAAGCCTTTCGCTAAGGCTGCTCTTGTGGAATTTGCAAAGGGATATTTGGAAGCCCATAGAGGGCTATGTTGAAGAAGGAAATATCTTCCGTTCAAAACGGGAAAGAAGCTTTCTGAGAAACTGCTCTGTGTTCTGTTAATTCATCTCACCGAGTTACATCTTTCCCTTCAAGAAGCTTTTCGCTAAGGATGTTCTTGTGGAATTGGCAAAGGGATATTTGGAAGGCCACAGAGAGCTATGGTGAAAAAGGAAATATCTTCCGTTCAGAACTGGAAAGAAGCTTTCTGAGAAACTTCTCTGTGTTCTGTTAATTCATCTCACAGAGTTACATCTTTCCCTTCAGGAAGCCTTTCGCTAAGGCTGTTCTTGTGGAATTGGCAAAAGGATATTTGGAAGCCCTTAGAACGCTATGTTGAAAAAGGAAATATCTTCCGTTCAAAACTGGAAAGAAGCTTTCTGAGGAACTGCTCTGTGTTCTGTTAATTCATCTCACAGAGTTACATCTTTCCCTTCAAGAAGCCTTTCGCTAAGGCTGTTCTTGTGGAATTGGCAAAGGGATATGTGGAACCCCTAGAGGGCTATTGTGAAAAAGGAAATATCTTCCGTTCAAAACTGGAAAGAAGCTTTCTGAGAAACTGCTCTGTGTTCTGTGAATTCATCTCACAGAGTTACATCTTTCCCTTCAAAAGACTTTCCCTAAGGCTGTTCTTCTGGAATTGGCAAAGGGATATTTGGAAGCCCATAGAGGGCTATGGTGAAAAAGGAAGTATCTTCCGTTCAAAACTGGAAAGAAGCTTTCTGAGAAACTGCTCTGTGTTCCGTTAATTCATCTCACAGAGTTACAACTTTTCCTTCAGGAAGCCTTTCGCTAAGGCTGTCTTGTGGAATTGGCAAAGGGATATTTGGAAGCCCATAGAAGGCTATGTTGAAATAGGAAATATTTTCCGTTCGAAACTTGAAAGAAGCTTTCTGAGAAACTGCTCTGTGTTCTGTTAATTCATCTCACAGAGTTACATCTTTCCCTTCAAGAAGCATTTCGCTAAACCTGTTCTTGTGGAATTGGCCAAGGGATATTTGGAAGCCCATAGAGGGCTATGGTGAAACAGGAAATATCTTCCGTTCAAAACTGGAAAGAAGCTTTCAGAGAAACTGCTCTGTGCTCTGTTAATTCATCTCACGGAGTTACATCTTTCCCTTCAAGAAGCCTTTCGCTAAGGCTGTTCTTGTGGAATTGGCAAAGGGATATTTGGATGCCCATAGAGGGCTATGGTGAAAAAGGAAATATCTTCCGTTCAAAACTGGAAAGAAGCTTTCTGAGAAACTGCTCTGTGTTCTGTTAATTCATCTCACAGAGTTACATCTTTCCCTTCAAGAAGCCTTTCGCTAAGGCTGTTCTTGTGGAATTGGCAAAGGGATATTTGGAAGGCCACAGAGAGCTATGGTGAAAAATTAAATATCTTCCGTTCAGAACTCGAAAGAAGCTTTCTGAGAAACTTCTCTGTGTTCTGTTAATTCATCTCACAGAGTTACATCTTTCCCTTCAGGAAGCCTTTCGCTAAGGCTGTTCTTGTGGAATTGGCAAAGGGATATTTGGAAGCCCTTAGAAGGCTATGTTGAAAAAGGAAACATCTTCCGTTAAAAACTGGAAAGAAGCTTTCTGAGGAACTGCTCTGTGTTCTGTTAATTCATCTCACAGAGTTACATGTTTCCCTTCAAGAAGCCTTTCGCCAAGGCTGTTCTTGTGGAATTGGCAAAGGGATATTTGGAAGCCCATAGATGGCTATGGTGAAAAAGGAAATATCTTCCGTTCAAAACTGGAAAGAAGCTTTCTGAGAAACTGCTGTGTGTTCTCTTAATTCATCTCACAAAGTTACATCTTTCCCTTCAACAAGCCTTTCGCTAAGGCTGTTCTTGTGGAATTGGCAAAGGGATATTTGGAAGCCCATAGAGGGCTATTGTGAAACAGGAAATATCTTCCGTTCAAAACTGGAAAGAAGCTTTCAGAGAAACTGCTCTGTGCTCTGTTAATTCATCTCACAGAGTTACATCTTTCCCTTCAAGTAGCCTTTCGCTAAGGCTTTTCTTGCGGAATTGGCAAAGGGATATTTGGAAGCCCATAGAGGGCTATGTTGAAAAAGGAAATATCTTCCGTTCAAAACTGGAAAGAAGCTTTCTGAGAAACTGCTCTGTGTTCTGTTAATTCATCTCACAGAGTTACATCTTTCCCTTCAAGTAGCCTTTCGCTAAGGCTGTTCTTGTGGAATTGGCAAAGGGATATTTGGAAGCCCTTAGAAGGCCATGGTGAAAAAGGAAATATCTTCCGTTCAAAACTGGAAAGAAGCTTTCTGAGAAACTGCTCTGTGTTCTCTTAATTCATCTCACAAAGTTACATCTTTCCCTTCAAGACGCCTTTCGCTAAGGCTGTTCTTGTGGAATTGGCAAAGGGATATTTTGAAGCCCGTAGAGGGGTATGGTGAAAAAGGAAATATCTTCCGTTCAAAACTGGAAAGAAGCTTTCTGAGAAATTGCTCTGTGTTCTGTTAATTCATCTCACAGAGTTACATCTTTCCCTTCAAGAAGCCTTTCGCTAAGGCGGTCCTTGTGGAATTGGCAAAGGGATATTTGGAAGGCCACACAGAGCTATGGTGAAAAAGGAAATATCTTCTGTTCAGACCTTTAAAGAAGCTTTCTGAGAAACTTCTCTGTGTTCTGTTAATTCATCTCACAGAGTTACATCTTTGCCTTCAGGAAGCCTTTCGCTAAGGCTGTTCTTGTGGAATTGGCAAAGGGATATTTGGAAGCCCATAGAAGGCTATGTTGAAAAAGGAAATATCTTCCGTTCAACACTGGAAGGAAGCTTTCTGAGACACTGCTCTGTGTTCTGTTAATTCATCTCACAGCGTTACATCTTTCCCTTCAAGAAGCCTTTCGCTAAGTCTGTTCTTGTGGAATTGGCAAAGGGATATTTGGAAGCCCATAGAGGGCTTCGGTGAAAAAGGAAATATCTTCCGTTCAAAACTGGAAAGAACCTTTCTGAGAAACTGCTCTGTGTTCTGTTAATTCATCTCACACAGTTACATCTTTCCCTTCAGGAATCCTATCGCTAAGGCTGTTCTTGTGGAATTGGCAAAGGGATATTTGGAAGCCCATAGAGGGCTATGGTGAAAAAGGAAATATCTTCCGTTCAAAACTGGAAAGAAGCTTTCTGAGAAACTGCTGTGTGTTCTCTTAATTCATCTCACAAGGTTACATCTTTCCCTTCAAGAAGCCTTTCGCTAAGGCTGTTCTTGTGGAATTGGCAAAGGGATATTTGGAAGCCCATAGAGGGCTATTGTGAAACAGGAAATATCTTCCGTTCAAAACTGGAAAGAAGCATTCAGAGAAACTGCTCTGTGTACTGTTAATTCATCTCACAGAGTTACATCTTTCCCTTCAAGAAGCCTTTCGCTAAGGCTGTTCTTGTGGAATTTGCAAAGGGATATTTTGAAGCCCGTAGAGGGCTATGTTGAAAAAGGAAATATTTTCCGTTCAAAACTGGAAAGAAGCTTTCTGAGAAACTGCTCTGTGTTCTGGTAATTCATCTCACAGAGTTACATCTTTCCCTTCAAGAAGCTTTTCGCTAAGGCTGTTCTTGTGGAATTGGCAAAGGGATATTTGAAAGGCCACAGATAGCTATGGTGAAAAAGGAAATATCTTCCGTTCAGAACTGGAAAGAAGCTTTCTGAGAAACTTCTCTGTGTTCTGTTAATTCATCTCACAGAGTTACATCTTTCCCTTCAGGAAGCTTTTCGCTAAGGCTGTTCTTGTGGAATTTTCAAAGGGATATTTGGAAGCCCACAGAGGGCTATGGTGAAAAAGGAAATAACTTCCGTTCAGAACTGGAAAGAAGCTTTCTGAGAAACTGCTCGGTGCTCTGTTAATTCATCTCACAGAGTTACATCTTTCCCTTTAAAAGACTTTCGCTACGGCTGTTCTTGTGGAATTGGCAAAGGGATATTTTGAAGCCCATAGAGGGCTATGGTGAAAAAGGAAGTATCTTCCGTTTAAAACTGGAAAAAAGCTTTCTGAGAAACTGCTCTGTGTTCTCTTAATTCATCTCACAGAGTTACATCTTTCCCTTCAGGAAGCCTTTCGCTAAGGCTGTTCTTGTGGAATTGGCAAAGGGATATTTGGAAGCCCATAGAAGGCTATGTTGAAAAAGGAAATATCTTCCGTTCAAAACTGGAAAGAAGCTTTCAGAGAAACTGCTCTGTGTTCTGTTAATTCATCTCACAGAGTTACATCTTTCCCTTCAAGAAGCCTTTCGCTAAGGCTGTTCTTGTGGAATTGGCAAAGGGATATTTGGAAGCCCATAGAGGGCTATGGTGAAAAAGGAAATATCTTCCGTTCAAAACTGGAAAGAAGCTTTCTGAGAAACTGCTCTGTGTTCTGTTAATTCATCTCACAGAGTTACATCTTTCCCTTCAAGAAGCCTTTCGCTAAGGCTGTTCTTGTGGAATTGGCAAAGGGATATTTGGAAGGCCACAGAGAGCTATGGTGAAAAAGGAAATATCTTCCGTTCAGAACTGGAGAGAAGCTTTCTGATAAACTTCTCTGTGTTCAGTTAATTCATCTGACAGAGTTACATCTTTCCCTTCAGGAAGCCTTTCGCTAAGGCTGTTCTTGTGGAATTGGCAAAGGGATATTTCGAATCCCATAGAAGGCTATGGTGAAAAAGGAAATACCTTCCGTTCAAAACTGGAAAGAAGCTTTCTGAGAAACTGCTCTGTGTTCTGTTAATTCATCTCACAGAGTTACATCTTTCCCTTCAAGAAGCCTTTCGCTAAGACTGTTCTTGTGGAATTGGCAAAGGGATATTTGGAAGCCCATAGAGGGCAATGGTCAAAAAGGAAATATCTTCCGTTCAAAACTGGAAAGAAGCTTTCTGAGAAACTGCTCTGTGTTCTGTTAATTCATCTCACAGAGTTACATCTTTCCCTTCAGGAATCCTTTCGCTAAGGCTGTTCTTGTGGAAAAGGGAAAGGGATATTTGGAAGCCCATAGAGGGCTATGGTGAAAAAGGAAATATTTTCCGTTCGAAACTTGAAAGAAGCTTTCTGAGAAACTGCTCTGTGTTCTGTTAATTCATCTCACAGAGTTACATCTTTCCCTTCAAGAAGCATTTCGCTAAACCTGTTCTTGTGGAATTGGCCAAGGGATATTTGGAAGCCCATAGAGGGCTATGGTGAAACAGGAAATATCTTCCGTTCAAAACTGGAAAGAAGCTTTCAGAGAAACTGCTCTGTGCTCTGTTAATTCATCTCACGGAGTTACATCTTTCCCTTCAAGAAGCCTTTCGCTAAGGCTGTTCTTGTGGAATTGGCAAAGGGATATTTGGATGCCCATAGAGGGCTATGGTGAAAAAGGAAATATCTTCCGTTCAAAACTGGAAAGAAGCTTTCTGAGAAACTGCTCTGTGTTCTGTTAATTCATCTCACAGAGTTACATCTTTCCCTTCAAGACGCCTTTCGCTAAGGCTGTTCTTGTGGAATTGGCAAAGGGATATTTTGAAGCCCGTAGAGGGGTATGGTGAAAAAGGAAATATCTTCCGTTCAAAACTGGAAAGAAGCTTTCTGAGAAATTGCTCTGTGTTCTGTTAATTCATCTCACAGAGTTACATCTTTCCCTTCAAGAAGCCTTTCGCTAAGGCGGTTCTTGTGGAATTGGCAAAGGGATATTTGGAAGGCCACACAGAGCTATGGTGAAAAAGGAAATATCTTCTGTTCAGACCTTTAAAGAAGCTTTCTGAGAAACTTCTCTGTGTTCTGTTAATTCATCTCACAGAGTTACATCTTTGCCTTCAGGAAGCCTTTCGCTAAGGCTGTTCTTGTGGAATTGGCAAAGGGATATTTGGAAGCCCATAGAAGGCTATGTTGAAAAAGGAAATATCTTCCGTTCAACACTGGAAGGAAGCTTTCTGAGACACTGCTCTGTGTTCTGTTAATTCATCTCACAGCGTTACATCTTTCCCTTCAAGAAGCCTTTCGCTAAGTCTGTTCTTGTGGAATTGGCAAAGGGATATTTGGAAGCCCATAGAGGGCTTCGGTGAAAAAGGAAATATCTTCCGTTCAAAACTGGAAAGAACCTTTCTGAGAAACTGCTCTGTGTTCTGTTAATTCATCTCACACAGTTACATCTTTCCCTTCAGGAATCCTATCGCTAAGGCTGTTCTTGTGGAATTGGCAAAGGGATATTTGGAAGCCCATAGAGGGCTATGGTGAAAAAGGAAATATCTTCCGTTCAAAACTGGAAAGAAGCTTTCTGAGAAACTGCTGTGTGTTCTCTTAATTCATCTCACAAGGTTACATCTTTCCCTTCAAGAAGCCTTTCGCTAAGGCTGTTCTTGTGGAATTGGCAAAGGGATATTTGGAAGCCCATAGAGGGCTATTGTGAAACAGGAAATATCTTCCGTTCAAAACTGGAAAGAAGCATTCAGAGAAACTGCTCTGTGTACTGTTAATTCATCTCACAGAGTTACATCTTTCCCTTCAAGAAGCCTTTCGCTAAGGCTGTTCTTGTGGAATTTGCAAAGGGATATTTTGAAGCCCGTAGAGGGCTATGTTGAAAAAGGAAATATTTTCCGTTCAAAACTGGAAAGAAGCTTTCTGAGAAACTGCTCTGTGTTCTGGTAATTCATCTCACAGAGTTACATCTTTCCCTTCAAGAAGCTTTTCGCTAAGGCTGTTCTTGTGGAATTGGCAAAGGGATATTTGAAAGGCCACAGATAGCTATGGTGAAAAAGGAAATATCTTCCGTTCAGAACTGGAAAGAAGCTTTCTGAGAAACTTCTCTGTGTTCTGTTAATTCATCTCACAGAGTTACATCTTTCCCTTCAGGAAGCTTTTCGCTAAGGCTGTTCTTGTGGAATTTTCAAAGGGATATTTGGAAGCCCACAGAGGGCTATGGTGAAAAAGGAAATAACTTCCGTTCAGAACTGGAAAGAAGCTTTCTGAGAAACTGCTCGGTGCTCTGTTAATTCATCTCACAGAGTTACATCTTTCCCTTTAAAAGACTTTCGCTACGGCTGTTCTTGTGGAATTGGCAAAGGGATATTTTGAAGCCCATAGAGGGCTATGGTGAAAAAGGAAGTATCTTCCGTTTAAAACTGGAAAAAAGCTTTCTGAGAAACTGCTCTGTGTTCTCTTAATTCATCTCACAGAGTTACATCTTTCCCTTCAGGAAGCCTTTCGCTAAGGCTGTTCTTGTGGAATTGGCAAAGGGATATTTGGAAGCCCATAGAAGGCTATGTTGAAAAAGGAAATATCTTCCGTTCAAAACTGGAAAGAAGCTTTCAGAGAAACTGCTCTGTGTTCTGTTAATTCATCTCACAGAGTTACATCTTTCCCTTCAAGAAGCCTTTCGCTAAGGCTGTTCTTGTGGAATTGGCAAAGGGATATTTGGAAGCCCATAGAGGGCTATGGTGAAAAAGGAAATATCTTCCGTTCAAAACTGGAAAGAAGCTTTCTGAGAAACTGCTCTGTGTTCTGTTAATTCATCTCACAGAGTTACATCTTTCCCTTCAAGAAGCCTTTCGCTAAGGCTGTTCTTGTGGAATTGGCAAAGGGATATTTGGAAGGCCACAGAGAGCTATGGTGAAAAAGGAAATATCTTCCGTTCAGAACTGGAGAGAAGCTTTCTGATAAACTTCTCTGTGTTCAGTTAATTCATCTGACAGAGTTACATCTTTCCCTTCAGGAAGCCTTTCGCTAAGGCTGTTCTTGTGGAATTGGCAAAGGGATATTTCGAATCCCATAGAAGGCTATGGTGAAAAAGGAAATACCTTCCGTTCAAAACTGGAAAGAAGCTTTCTGAGAAACTGCTCTGTGTTCTGTTAATTCATCTCACAGAGTTACATCTTTCCCTTCAAGAAGCCTTTCGCTAAGACTGTTCTTGTGGAATTGGCAAAGGGATATTTGGAAGCCCATAGAGGGCAATGGTCAAAAAGGAAATATCTTCCGTTCAAAACTGGAAAGAAGCTTTCTGAGAAACTGCTCTGTGTTCTGTTAATTCATCTCACAGAGTTACATCTTTCCCTTCAGGAATCCTTTCGCTAAGGCTGTTCTTGTGGAAAAGGGAAAGGGATATTTGGAAGCCCATAGAGGGCTATGGTGAAAAAGGAAATATCTTCCATTCAAAACTGGAAAGAAGCTTTCTGAGAAACTGCTATGTGTTCTCCTAATTCATC
This sequence comes from Chlorocebus sabaeus, assembly GCF_047675955.1. Classification (NCBI taxonomy): domain Eukaryota; kingdom Metazoa; phylum Chordata; class Mammalia; order Primates; family Cercopithecidae; genus Chlorocebus; species Chlorocebus sabaeus. Next base: position 397,191 of record NW_027327578.1, read on the forward strand.
TCACAAAGTTACATCTTTCAATTCAAGAAGCCTTTCGCTAAGGCTGTTCTTGTGGAATTGGCAAAGGGATATTTGGAAGCCCATAGAGGGCTATGGTGAAAAATGAAATATCTTCCGTTCAAAACTGGAAAGAAGCTTTCAGAGAAACTGCTCTGTGTTCTGTTAATTCATCTCACAGAGTTACATCTTTCCCTTCAAGAAGCCTTTCGCTAAGGCTGCTCTTGTGGAATTTGCAAAGGGATATTTGGAAGCCCATAGAGGGCTATGTTGAAGAAGGAAATATCTTCCGTTCAAAACGGGAAAGAAGCTTTCTGAGAAACTGCTCTGTGTTCTGTTAATTCATCTCACAGAGTTACATCTTTCCCTTCAAGAAGCTTTTCGCTAAGGCTGTTCTTGTGGAATTGGCAAAGGGATATTTGGAAGGCCACAGAGAGCTATGGTGAAAAAGGAAATATCTTCCGTTCAGAACTGGAAAGAAGCTTTCTGAGAAACTTCTCTGTGTTCTGTTAATTCATCTCACAGAGTTACATCTTTCCCTTCAGGAAGCCTTTCGCTAAGGCTGTTCTTGTGGAATTGGCAAAGGGATATTTGGAAGCCCATAGAGGGCTATGGTGAAAAAGGAAATATCTTCCGTTCAAAACTGGAAAGAAGCTTTCTGACAAACTGCTCTGTGTTCTGTTAATTCATCTCACTGAGTTACATCTTTCCCTTCAAGAAGCCTTTCGCTAAGGCGGTTCTTGTGGAATTGGCAAAGGGATATTTGGAAGGCCACACAGAGCTATGGTGAAAAAGGAAATATCTTCTGTTCAGACCTTTAAAGAAGCTTTCTGAGAAACTTCTCTGTGTTCTGTTAATTCATCTCACAGAGTTACATCTTTCCCTTCAGGAAGCCTTTCGCTAAGGCTGTTCTTGTGGAATTGGCAAAGGGATATTTGGAAGCCCATAGAAGGCTATGTTGAAAAAGGAAATATCTTCCGTTCAACACTGGAAGGAAGCTTTCTGAGAAACTGCTCTGTGTTCTGTTAATTCATCTCACAGCGTTACATCTTTCCCTTCAAGAAGCCTTTCGCTAAGTCTGTTCTTGTGGAATTGGCAAAGGGATATTTGGAAGCCCATAGAGGGCTTCGGTGAAAAAGGAAATATCTTCCGTTCAAAACTGGAAAGAACCTTTCTGAGAAACTGCTCTGTGTTCTGTTAATTCATCTCACAGAGTTACATCTTTCCCTTCAGGAATCCTTTCGCTAAGGCTGTTCTTGTGGAATTGGCAAAGGGATATTTGGAAGCCCATAGAGGGCTATGGTGAAAAAGGAAATATCTTCCGTTCAAAACTGGAAAGAAGCTTTCTGAGAAACTGCTGTGTGTTCTCTTAATTCATCTCACAAGGTTACATCTTTCCCTTCAAGAAGCCTTTCGCTAAGGCTGTTCTTGTGGAATTGGCAAAGGGATATTTGGAAGCCCATAGAGGGCTATTGTGAAACAGGAAATATCTTCCGTTCAAAACTGGAAAGAAGCATTCAGAGAAACTGCTCTGTGTTCTGTTAATTCATCTCACAGAGTTACATCTTTCCCTTCAAGAAGCCTTTCGCTAAGGCTGTTCTTGTGGAATTTGCAAAGGGATATTTTGAAGCCCGTAGAGGGCTATGGTGAAAAAGGAAATATTTTCCGTTCAAAACTGGAAAGAAGCTTTCTGAGAAACTGCTCTGTGT